>NW_027319362.1:0-4127 GCF_032062135.1 Pyxicephalus adspersus
CAAGACAAACTCTGCAGTTGTTTCTTTTTGCATATCAAAGCACAGCTTGCTCCAGAAGTTAATGAATGTCTAGGCTCCATAAAGTTTTTTTTTTTTTTTTGCTTTGTTTGTGATAAACTCACAGTGAGGATTTTATACAGTAACTGACACGACACTCCCTAATATTATGTTGAGACAAACATCTGTCCTAATTGCATTTATTAAAATATTGTACCTGTTCTGACTTACATACAAATTCAACTTAAGAATAAACCTACAGTCCCTATCTTGTATGTAACCCGGGGACTACCTGTATCCCTAATGCATAACCCAATACCATAATTCTGGGTTATTTCTGTTAAAAAAGTTACAAATATTGCTATGAAAATAATTTGTCATTTATATTATATGTTGAGCTGTAGAAGCTGTTTGCACTTTGTTCAATATTAGGCTATGACACTTGTAAGTGCAACCATTGGAAACATTTCATGTTAGATAAGCTGGAAACAGTTACTTGATGATTTAAGTTAGCTGTAAGTTCCACTTTATTTTAATATGCTATTTAGGTTTCTTTTTCTATGTAACTTTCTCTATGGCTAGCTTTCTTTAACCGAACTTCCAATTCCATGTCCATATATAATTTCCCAATTACCGGGGTCTATTTATTATTTCTTAGACTCAGAAAATGGCTGTCAACTAGTTACAAAATGAGTTTGCAGGACACTTCTATGATTAAGGTTGAAATGGTTACTATGCAGCATTTTCATAAAATTTAAACAAAAGACAGAAGAGTGCTTACTGTGAAGTATTTACCCCCTGCTCGCAGAAGCCATTTCCATGTAACTCCTAATAACACACAATTTTGCTTCTACAAATATTTAGAACGCTCATGCAGCGATTACTAAATTTATAATTTGGACTTTCCTATTAACCCTGCTGATCCTGCTGACTCATTAGGAGGCTTTCTTTCCTCATTAATCAAATAATTTGATTATAACCTTTGGCCTACATGAAATCTAAACAGCCAAGGCTGCAGCCACACATAAAACAAGCATTTTTTTTTAAAAGTGGTTTTAATCTAACAAACTGTCTATAGTTTGTATTTAGTGAAAGTTGATTATGATAAAAAGTAGCCAGATTGTCCAGATTTACTATCTTATTTGCCTGCAAAATCAATTTATTAAAAAGCTATTTGATCAGGATCCTATTTAGATTTTGTGCCACTTTAGGCCAATAGTCTTATATATCCAAACATAGTGACTGACTAGCTTTTGTACCATACTACAAGAATCGGATGTCTTATCCAACAAGACACAACAAAGCTCATAGTGGAACGGGTGAAAAGGACAATTTCCCAAATTTGCTTTACTAGAAGCAAAGAATATAAATATATATATATATATATATATATATATTTTTTTTTTTTAAGATATAGCACAGCGAAACTAAAAAGATATATGGTGAAATAGAACTGCACAATAAAAGTGGCCCAGGCGGGATATAAATGAAATCCATTTTGGGCTGGGTGGGAAATGGAGAACTACAATGTTCATTCCACTCGATTTCATGACTGACGCTCCACACAGGAATGCCCACTGCTGACATAAAAGAGGATCGATGAAGTACATTTCTAAATATCACTTTTTTCTATAAGGATTGTGTATTTGGCAGATAGGCAGTGCTTGGAGAGCTGAATATGTTGCCAGTGGCTCATAGCAAAGCTAATATCTTGCCTATCCTAAATGGCAATTGCATTGTAGACCCTAAACCCCCCTAATCCTGTTAGATTGTCAAACTATAGTCAGCTCAGACACAGCCTACTTTTGGGATACAATACTACCCTAATTACTAAAGATCCAAGCAAGCCATATCACCTTATTATAAGGGGACAGTTTACAAAAAGGAAGGTTGCACCTGTTACACTGGGTTCCCAGAGAGCTTTGAATTTTTTAAGGACAAATCGAAACAAAAACTGTTTGCCTTTAGAAAAAATTGTATCCTCATGCCCATCTGAATACAGCAGGTATCAAAGTAGACAAAAGCAATTTAAATGGCAATTCTTCAGATTGTATTTTTTAAGAGACAAAAGAAACATAGTAGTTGCAAAAAGAAAGTAAAGAAAGAAATGTTTTGGCTGGTAAAGTACTGCTTTAGCAGCCATGGCCACAGTCTAGGACAGTGTTTCAAATATAGTTTTTTGGCATCCTAGGGTTCCTCCAGAGGTTATTATAGGTTCTCTGAGCAATCAGCAATTTGTGCCTACCAGGTCAGTTTAAGTAACACCAATGTTCTTTTTGGCTATCTGTAAGCGTGACATTAGTCCCAGTAGTTAGCACTGCAAGAATTATTCTTCCTATTGACCACCAAGCTAATGTATTCTGAGCTGTTGATACAGTAAAATATAGCAGGAGTTCCCGGAAGATGTCTAGACCACAGAAATTTTGACTGTATGTTGTGTGTGGACCTGGTAAATGGTGAAACAGAAGGAATTAGATAGAACTACTATAAGTATTGCTATTCCACACAATGCCAAGCATTCCTATTGTATTTTTGCCCTGTTTATTACCATTCCCTAAATAATGACCAGTTTCATGTAATTCTTATAAACCTTTATACACATTTTAATCTTATGGGCTTTAATAACAAAGCTAACACAAAGGTAGGGATCCTTGTTAAAAATTAAAATAAATAAAAAGTGCATAAGTTGTTTTCGGTTTAACCCAATGAGATGTGGAAGTTGAAGTCACATAGTTTTTAGAATGTTTGTGTCTTCCACATTTCTGCTAGACTTAAAAAAGCAAAGGTTACTAAACTTAAAAAACATTAGTAAAGAATTCCCAAAGCTTTAACACCTACATAAGAATCTTTATTTTTCAGCCACTGCATTAAAAATATCTAATTTTCAGAGCTGTCTGTCATTTGGTCAGTTGGCTAAGGTGGAAATAAACTGAGGCTCTGGCTATTGATCACTTGTTTAGGGGTAGCCACTCTATTAGCATTTCCAAAGTGCTTTGACTGATATTTTCTCCAGATTTCAGATTTCTACTTGTGTTTTTAGTGAATCTACTAAGTTCATCAGATCTACAAGATCATCAGGATGCCAAAATGGGGAGGCAATTTGCAGCACAACATTTATGAGAGAGCGTCACATGAGAAGGAAGACCAAACAGGTAAAATGTAAGAAACAAATATAAAAACAACATATTATTATTACTACAAAAAAATGGACCATATTTCAAGGGAGCATTCACATTCCAGAAAGCTGCTCTTTTGTGCCAGGGAACTTCTGCATAGGGAAAGACTTCTCCCCACAGGAGATAGAGAGAGGGATAAAGAGAGAGGGGGTGGAGGGGGAAAGCTTACTTACCAGTGCTGAAAATTCTAACTCTTTGGTAATCAGAAGAGGAGGGACCCTGCCCCCTGCTCCCCATTCAAGTTGGATGTCAGTTAGGACTATCTGATACAGAGATTGAAGAATCAGTGCAGTTATTCAGAAATTCAACCCTGCTCTTGACATAAGGCTTTGCTTGCAGAACTATGAATATACTATCAGAGATGATAATAACTAAGCAATGATAAAAGGGGGTGTAACAGGGTGTTATTTATTCTAACTTCTATTATATATGAACAAAAACAAAGGAATTCATATTGAAGTAGACAGAAAAATGAGAACAAACAGTTCATATATATATTATAGTATTTCAACTCCTTAAGGCACTGGGAGTGCATAGCCCATGTCACTAACCTGTGTATAAATTAGCCATAAAAAAGGCTCATCAGAATATCCCAATTTCCACCGTGTAACTTAATACCTAAGGATAGGATTGTCAAAAACATGCAAGCATTTCTTGCTGCATCTAAAGTCAGTATTTATGAGGAGATTTGGATGTGGTGATGATTTTTGCTCATGGACAGTTTGCAAAACCATGCATAATTTACCTTTTATGCCCTGATGGCTAATAAATTGTACATTCAGAATTGCTGTTGAATAGCACAGATGCAGTCAGAAATTATTGAGCCATTTATTTAAGCTTAAGGTTTGATATCCATGGCTCCCCTGGAACAGTGCAGGGAAAGAAACAGGACAGAATAGCCACCAGGTTACAGTAATAAATACTGCCCTAAAAATATTATCATGATTATATCAT
>NW_027319363.1:0-4126 GCF_032062135.1 Pyxicephalus adspersus
TTGTTATGGGCTCAGATTAGCAGATGGCACACAGCAGCTTTCAGATCAGACGCCCATGTGCAGCGCTGTGGGCGGAGTGACTCATACGCATCATATCGCGGAGTAATGTCTGATATAATCCCCCATGGCACCAACATGCAGTGCTCCAGGTGGGAGGATTATTAACCCCGCCTAATTCTCAATGATACATCTGTAATTTAATGATGTCTTGTTTTAGATTAGATATAAACATATAATAGATAATATTAATAATAAATATATAATAGATCAGCCTTTTATTTCTTTTTTAACATCGGGTAAACCCCCAAAATACATTTAGGTCTTCAGGGAACCCTAAATATATTTTTTTTTTTTACCAGATCCCAGTATATTAGTGTGGTGTTAGGTAGGAAGAATGTCTCTTACATTGCTGGCCAGTGGGAAGATTGTCACTCTTACAGATGTCACTTGGTGTCACTTAAACCACTAGCAACCCTGGAGATAAATAAATACATAGATGGATCTCAGGATGGAACTATATAGAATAATCCAGGATATATTAGTAGAAAGCATAACTTAGATTCCGCAGCATATTTTCTTGGTATAGGCTCAACCTCAAAAGAAAAACAAACTGCTGGATAATTAAATAGACCAAGAAGAAAGATTTCCCAAGCAGTTCTGTATTTGTAGGTCAGAAGTGACTTGGTAAGCATGAATGAGGAATTCAATCAGGAACAGAGTAAAGTCATTTAGATGTGCAGAAGATGATCCAGATGGCTGGAAAGCAGAGGCGCATCGTCAGAGGTCATGTTTAAAAGCTAATTATCCATACAGATGCTAAGTATTTGTCCCCCAATATGACTGCCCTATGATTAGTTAAGTGATCCCCCATGGAGTGCAAATTGGGGCAATTGGTGTCAATTATCTCTGTACTTTGAGCTAAAATCTGTCCTTTCTTGCTATCTCCAAAAATTGGTTGGTACCATAGGAAAGGTGAACCATGGAAATCTTAATATGCCTTGCTTTCCATAGATCCATTATATCTATCCATATATATATATATATATATATATATATATATAATGTAGAGAAAAAGATATTCTCTGTAAGATACTCAGCTTCTGTTGTATTTAGGAAAATTGTTCTTCCTATTAAACCAGTCCAGGTAGGTTTGCTGCATATTTACATGAGGAATGTTTATTGCCCATGGGGCTTGTATAATTGGGCGAGCCCCTCTATGACCTCTGGGTATCTTCTCTTCAATCTAGAAGAAATCTCCTTTTCGGTTGGAGGGGGTGATTAGGAATCCTTACATTTTGACATTTACAACGTAAAAATATCTGACATTACCATTACACATTTATTTCATGTAAGCAATTGACCTCTTCACTCCAGCAGACCGCAGCAAGGTGTGGGGGATTGGTCCCAACACTGAACAAGTCTCTGTCTGCTTATTTCAGAATTCGGTTGGAAGAAAATGTTATAAATCTTTGTAGGAGTTTTTTGTACTACTTTTTTGCAAAATGACTGATGGGTTGTGACCTCGGACCTGACTTCTGTTCACCTCATTCATCAGCTGTGGTGCAGAAGGCTGAAAGGATAGGAGATCAAAGCTGAATGGCTAATCTCATTTATGGATGGAGGGTTCTTTAAAGAGGGGAATTGCTAAAGTTTTAAAAGAACCATTAATACCCCCTTTGGTTTTTATTCATTCCTAAAAGTCTATATTTTATATTCATATTGGCATCCTGTTTTTTATGTGTAACAGTTTTATTTATTTGCATGCTATTCAGGGTTTTGCTACGTTGCAACAAAGTGAGATCTCTACATCTAAAATCTATTCTAAATCCATTCAGCAGTAATGGTTTTTTACCTTCCTGTTTGCAAATGCAGCTCAATGTTCAGCCCCAGCTTTGGCTGGGTGTCAGAATAAGGTAGCATCATCACAGTATGGCTATTCAAAATGGGTGAAAATCCCAAAGCGGGAAGAAGTGTGGGTGCTGGCAGGGGCTTGCGAATATTGCATTCATGGAGCAGTCATATTTACTATATATACTCAAGGATAATACAATATTTCTGCTCTCAAAATGCTATTAGAAAAAGAATCTCAGTTTATACTCAGGTAACACCTAGTGGCATGTCCTGGAACTGCATTTATCTTTTTTTGACAGATTAGGGCTGCCAAGGACAAGGAGATTAAAGGAGCAAATAAAGAGAGCCACAAAGGAGGTGTTTAAATTGGCAATTTTTTGTTATGGTATATATGTAGGGAACAAAATAAAGGATTCCCAATCAAATTAATCAAATACATTGATATAATATATAATTTAGATGGTCATTGCTTGATTACTTCATTAAGGTGTGTTCGACCAATGTACTATACAAGAACTGCTCTATTCAATATATAGGTATTCCCTGTTGATTTAAAGGTGTTGTAGTGACTATAACACCTTTAAATCAACAGGGAAAATCTATAATTTGAATCCCGATCTGCACTATTGTTAGACCAACCTGCTCTAAAATCGTATATTCATCCTCACACATGTAAGTAGCTGTTTTTATTTATTAATTTTTTTAAGCATTTATACAGCTATTTATGTGATTTTCACTAATAATCTCAAGAAATAAGATTACTATCTCATTCCATTACAACGGTTTAAGAGATACCCAACATAGGAAACATTTTTGTTTTACATACATCATATATTATGTCTTGACAATTTACTTGTATGATCGCACTATTTTTATTAATTATTAGCACTATTTCTATATATCAATATGATTTAAATGTAATATGGAATACACGGGATTCATATATTTTTATGACTATATTATGCACGTGCTGTATACAGAATTATAATTGATACCATTTGGTCAAGCCTTTTATATGCTAATGATTTGCCTAATTTCTGATTCATATAGACTGTAAAGTTTGCATTATATACCCCTGAGGAAGCCCAATCGAGCGAAAGGCGTCGGCTTACACAACTACAGTACTGTTGTATCCAATCCTGGTTAGGTGATGTTAACCAACCACACCTTGATGAAGTATTCAAGGAATTACCACCTAAATTAAGTATTGTATCAATGTATTTGATTATTTTTGATAGGTATTTATTGATTTGTTCTTTACATATACCTTGTATACCAATACAATATATTGCCTATTTAAACACCTCCTTTGTGGCTCTCTATTTTCATTCCTGTAATCTTCTTGTTATAATTCACTTTCCTAAGTGAGTGAGGTGTGGCTTATTGATATCCTCGAAGGGAGGGAACTGTCTTTTTTTTCTTCTGTTTCTGTCAAGGACAAGCTGTTTTTTAAAACACTTTACATGAGCATCCAGCCATTCACTGGTGCCCCCAATGATGCACAAAAGCCCACCAATGATCTTTAAAAGCAAATAACCCATCATAGCCAACTCAAAAGTACAAAATTCTTTAACTGTAAAAAGGCAGAAAAAAACACAGACTGAGCCCATGGTTTTATTTTTCCCTCTTTTAAAAATATTTTATAAAGTACCACATCATGGATGTATTTATTTATATTGATTTTATTGGCATTTCTATTGGTTACTGTTTTAATATTAACAGTGCCCTAGGTTTCTACTCGTGTCAAAGTAATTTTTTTTTCCTTTAGTAAAAGTAGATATCTAGGTTTATATTTGAGTATATACAGTATTTTCGGTTTTAAATTCTGCTTTAAAGTGTATGTAAACCTATAATTTAGCTGTTGTGGGGCGCCACTGAAAATGAACACCTCAATGTGCCAATGAATGTAGCACACCTGTTACCACAATGTGAAAATAAAAATGCTCTTAAAATTAAACATCTATTAAACAAACTAATTAACAAAACCATAGAACAAACTATGTTCTCTTTAAGATCAGATCTTCCTCTGAGGGTTTGGAAACAATTGACTTTTATGATAAACTCATTTCGGTTGAGGTTTCCCTGTAGGCAGAACAATTCTTGCTGGGAGTCCGGCAGACATGTTTATACGCTGCATTCACATGTGGAAAACGAGAGGCTCGGCGCATTTAAACACATCGGTGAAACATCTCAGTGATTCAGTGTCTGATCTGTGGTCACCGAATTCTTTTCTTGGCTGCTCCACAATCCGCACTCACTCTTCTATAAATACAAT
>NW_027319364.1:0-4126 GCF_032062135.1 Pyxicephalus adspersus
AGGAATTGGGTACTCTAGCACTTCACCAGCTTTGAATCCAACAGACATGGACGTGTTGCATATAAACAGACATTTGGGGCTCAGCATCTAGGTCAGCCGAATAAACAGGTGGTCCATGTTTGTTTTGTACATTTGCAGTGATTGCTCATGTCACCTGCTATCATCCTATATACACGAGTTGATGATGACAATGTCAGGCTGAGGCCCATGTTGGAAGTTGGCCAGCACGTTCTCCATGTACTCCGAAGAAACGCGGGTCAGGAAATAGAACCGTACAAGTTGGTGGTCAGTTCTGTAATGACGCACTTGGCGGTAAATTATGGCATTGTGCATTTCAGCCAGAGATCCCCCAACGTGTCATTTGCAAATGACATGTCACCTTTCCCTTTCAGCTGCTTCCCAGTCCGAAAGTCATCATTCTGCAGTATTTTCACAAGACCCTTGTTGACGGATCTTTGAATGGAGTCTCCCAGGACAGCCACATACTTTTTGTATCTGCTGAGCTCAATAAGTTCATGGCTCAATGTGGTCATCCAGGACTAGTGTTGTTGTTCGAATTCGGGTCGTCCTAATGTTCGACCCGAATATGACCGTTCGAATTCGGGTGGACCCGACCCGAATTTTGCTGCATTCAAATACCCGAATTTGAACCTCCCACAATGCACTCAAACAACTGGGCACCTCCCCCATGATGCACAGTGCCCTCCAATTACAGCAGGGATGCCCCCTCCCACAGTGCCTGCATTTACCACTCCTGACAGAGATTTGCTGATAGCATCACAACCTCTCTGTGCTGCTTGGCTTGCTTTCTTTGTCAAGTGAAAAGAAAGTGCTTTACTTTGGTAGACTGTGTCACACTCACACTATTAGTCAGATAGATTGTTGGATTGTACTGTATTTGTGCAGTCCTGAAATCTTCTGTACTCAGATAGGTAGAGTGTTTCACTGTTTGCTGGATAGATAGATAGATAGATAGATAGATAGATAGATACATTGATAGATAGATAGATAGATAGATAGATAGATAGATAGATAGATAGATAGATACATTGATAGATAGAAAGATAGAAAGCTAGAAGACTAGAAGGCTAGAAAGCTAGAAGGCTAGAAGGCTAGAAAGCTGGAAGGCTAGAAAGCTAGATAGATAGATAGTCAGTCAGTGTGTTACATACAGGCAGCCAGAGGCAGGGTCCCCTCGCTGACTGCGTGCACAGTATCACACACATATATATATATATATATAGAGCCCTCCGCCTTCGAATCATGCTGTTACTGCTGCTGCCTAGTACCTGACTTTAAATGCTAGTTACTAATGCCATCCACACTACATCTCAGGGTCCACCACCTCCTTCTGCTGTTACTGATGCTGCCGCCTGCCCAATACCCAGCTCTAGATGCCAGCTCCCAATGCAGTCCCCGCTTCGTCTCAGAGCCCATTGCCTCCTCCTCCTGCTGTAAATGATGCTCCCACCTGCCCAGTACCAAACTCTAGATGCCAGATACTAATGCCGTCCACACCTTGTTCCAGAGCCCACCGCCTCCTCCTCCCAGTCCCCAGCTCTAGATGCCGGACTGGACTCCAGCTCAACAGGGTCTTCTTTCCCCGCTGATTCCTCCAAGCACAATCCCTTTCATTTGGTTTCGCTACGTAGTAGGTAGGGACAGATTGGAATCTCCCTCATCCATTCATGTCTCCAATAGCTACTGCTTCTTTACGGTCCAAAAAAGTGATGGGCTTCAATGTCGCCTTCAGAGACCTCTGCCTGTACTCTGAAGCCTGTGTATGGCTTGTAACGGAGCGGTGAAACCTGGTGGCTAATTTTTGGACCAGAGGAACCCCCTCATGTCCCTCTCTGGCTGTACTCGGAGACCATGTAAAATCTGGTATGTTCCCTTGGCCGCTCCATAAAATGGCCTTGCCAGCAACAGAAAAAAGACTTCCTTATTTTACTTTTACTTGTACAGTGTTGTGCAGAGATGGAAGAGTCTTGACATGTCTTTTTAAATGTATTTATAGGCTGTAGAAGCTCTCCACCGACCCGAATAACAACCCAAATTTTTCCCCTATTGACTTTCATGGAGTTTGAATTCGATGTTCGATCACCCGAATAATTATGCATTATTCGACCGAATAGCGGTCGAATCCAATAGTGACCTATTCGACCAACACTATCCAGGACCTCTCGGTTCCCATTAAATGTACCGGTGTTTCCCATCTCATCCCCCCAACATATACAGAGGGACTGCTGTCCACGTCCCAGTTCCGGGGTAACATACACAGAAATTCAGTCCGATAAAGCATGGTACCGATAGATGAAGCAGAAGATGTGGCCTTCTACATTAAATCACAAATTTCAGATTACACACTTCGGGGTGTCATTAAAGATGCACTACACCCAGCTCTAGATGCCAGTTACTAATGCCTTCCACACTCCGTCTCCGAGGGCCTGCTATCGAGTGAAAGCACATGAAAGCAAACGGGGCTTGGCGGAATCAGTGGGGAAAGAAAATCCTATTGAGCTTGAGTCTAGCCTGGCATCTAGTGCTGGGTACTGGACAGTGGGCAGGCAGCAGCAGTAATAGCAGGAAGAGTAGGCGGTGGGCCCTGAGAAGTGTGGGTGGCATTGTTAACTGGCATCTAGAGCTGGGTACTGGGAGGAGGAGGCGGTGGGCCCTGAGACAGAGCAAGGAGGGCATTACAACAGAAGGCCATCACCTTTACAGACAATGTAGAAACAGTAGCTATTGTAGACATGAATGGATGAGCAAGATTCCAATCTGTCCCTACCTACTATGTAGCAAAACCACATGAAAGGGATTGGGCTTGAAGGAATTAGCAGGGAAAGAAGACCCTGTTGAGCTGGAGTCTAGTCTGGCATCTAGAGCTGGGTACTGGGAGGAGGAGGCGGTGGGCCCTGAGACGGAGCAAGGAGGGCATTACAATATAAAGCCATCACCTACGTTGACAGTGTAGAAGCTGTAGCTAGTGGAGACATTGCTTTGTAGGGCACTAACTTTTCCTATCTGCTAGCTGTAACTTTCTAAAATGCAGCATGGACAGCCTTGTTAACTGGCATCTACAGATGGGTACAGGGCAGGCGGCTGGGCAGGCGGCAGCATCATTTACAGCAGGAGGAGGAGGCGGTGGGCTCTGAGACGGAGTGTGGACGGCATTAGTGTCTGGCATCTAAAGTCAGGTACTAGGCAGGAGGCAGCAACATTTACAGCAGGAGGAGGAGGTGGTGGGCTCTGAGACGGATCGTGGACTGCATTAGTATCTTGCATCTAGAGTTGGGTACTGGGAAGGCAGCAGTAACAGGCAGTAGGAGGCGGTGGGCCCTGTTACGGATCGTGGACCGCATTGGAGGTTGAGGCCATAACCTCTATGGACAGTGTAGAAGCTGTAGCTAATTGAGACATTAATGGATTAACCAAAATCACACTTTCCATACCTAATATCTAGTGAAACCACATAAAAGGTAACGGACTTGGTGGAATACGTGGGGAAATACATAGATACATTTTTTATCATTTCTGGATATCTAGCAAGTGCTATCACAGTTAAATATATGTATTTGTTTCACAAAAATACATACATTTTCATGGGTTTTAGGATACATATCCAAGTGCTATCAGAATTAAATATCTGTATTGTTTGTATGATAATACATCAATTTTTATGGCTTTAGGGATATATAGCAACGTGGGATCAGAACTAAAGTTCTGTATTTTCTGTAGAGAAATATAGAATTTTTTATGGTCTTCTGGAACGATACAAAGTGCTATCAGAATTAAATATCTAGATTTTTGGAGGAGAAATATAGAAATTTTTATGGCTTTGGAGAGATATAGCAAAGTGGGATCTGAAAGAAATATCTCTATTTTTTGGAGAGAAATACTGAATTTTTTATGGGTTTTAGGATACATAGAAAGTGCTACCATAATAAAATATCTGTATTTTTTTTTTACAGAAATACAGACATTTTTAGTTTTTTTGTGATAATTTGCAAGAGGTATCCTAAATTATACCTCCTGTAATATATCACAAAAGATAGAAAAAGTTTTATATTTATCCATAAAAAATACAGATATTTCATTAAGATAGCACTTAGAATCTATCCAAAAA
>NW_027319365.1:0-4126 GCF_032062135.1 Pyxicephalus adspersus
GCTGTTACAGTTAATGTATGCATGCTCTGTGCTTCTCGATCTAATGATTTCTCTAGCACAATTTCTGGATATTTTGTACCATCTGGTCTGGCTTTCTCAGTCACTGTAAAATGCTGATTGTCATTCAGCTTGTAGGTCTGCACAGAATTAATACCAATATCTGGATCTTCTGAAGGTTGTAAAGCAATGCCAATTCCAATTGAAGAGGATTCTATAATTTGTAAACTAAATACCTCATTAAAAAAGCTTGGAGAATTATCATTTATATCTTGTATTTCTATCTTGACTTTAACAATATTAAAAGGATATTCAACCACAGCATCAAAGGTTAGGACGCAGGTAGCTGCAGCCCCACACAAAGTCTCTCTATCTATCCTGTCCTTCACATACAGATTTCCATTGTCTAGGTTTACATAAAAGTATTTCTCTGAAACACGAGAGACAATTCTAAGCTTCCTGGACAAAAGCTGTTTTGTGTCTAACCCAAGATCATCTGCAATATTTGCTATAACAGAGTCTTTTCTCAATTCTTCTACAATGGAATAATGAATCTGACCACAGACTGAATGACACAGCCAGGAAAATAAGAATGAAAATAGTACTTGCCATCTGATTCCTTTGTATGTCTGGGTATGAGGATTCATTTCAGTCATTCTTAAACCTTCTAGGTAAATAATAATCCAGTTGGATGTTAATAAGCTTACTTGCTTATGGAAAAAAGGTCCTACTACCTCCAGATCTGCAAAATATGAATGCTTAAAATGCTACCGGTAGTGGATCTTGAATTCTGATATTGTTTCCTTCTTGATCAAACAGTGGCGCTCAGAGGTGAAACTGAGGAACTGCAACCCAAATATATATTTTCAACTTCTTCTTTCCCCCATAAAAACTGTTGTTTTCTAATAACTTTCTATATAACTTTTGTTCATGTCAATTTACAGAATTAAGCACAATTAAGTTGCCTGCTTACTTTGGTTTTCTTTAAAATCATAAAGGCAAAATTACTTATGTGAAAGAAATATTCAAACAGCATAAATATATTTGGATTTTCTTGTACAAATAAGAATCAGCCATTATCAGCATGCAAAATGACAAAACAACCGTAAATTATTTAGTATGTGCATTGCCAACCCTATTTGCATTATTGGGTTCAATTTTTACATATTAAATTGCTATACACCTGACATAATAGTCCTGATTTATTAAAGCTCTCCATGGCTGGAGAAGATACACTTTCATCAGTAAACCTGGGTGATCCAGCAAACCAGGAATGGATCTGGTCCAGGACTGAGAACATTTGCTAACAATTAGCAAACTGCCTTCAAGAAATCATTTCCAGATTTGCTGGATCACCCAGCTTCACTAATGAAAGTGTATTGTCTCCTGCCTTGGAGAGTTTTAATAAATCAGGTGCAATAACTTCACCAAAACTTTCACACAAGGAATCTATCCAAATACAAAGTACAGCCAATTTGCACATTGAAGGTAGGTGCTACTAATATGTTGAAATGTAAAACTTTGCTGAGGTCACGTTTTGTGACTTCAGAGATTTAGGAGCCCCTAAGCCAGGCATATCCAAAATCTGGCCCAAGGGGCCAATTGCGGCCTGTGTTCAGATTTCCACTGGCCCACAGCCTCTGTCATAAAGTCAATATAATGGGACCCACCAGCACTGTTGACCACAGTATAAAACACACGTGTACAAAAAAGCTATTTTATATTTCATTGGAGTTGATAAACTGCCTTGCAATTATCGGCCTGCTACTCAGCGGGCATAACCGGCAGGGCAGGAGTCCCCATGTGTGCACATGGAATCCCCTATGTTATAGTGAGCGTGTGTTGTGCAGGACCTGCAAGGACCACGCCCACTCTGATTCCAGGAACATGCTCTGTATGAAGCCAGGACTGACACCGGACTCCATGCACAGGGAATCCCTTACGCCACCCTGGTGGGCGTGTGCTGTGTGCCCAAACTAACCCTACCTCACCGACTGACCTCACCAAATCTGGCCCTCTTTGCAAAAAGTTTGGACACTACTGCTCTAAGCTGTTATTGCGGTATTGACCGAAGCATTCAATTAATATACAATAGCAATATGGCCAAGAAAATGTATTACTGAATTCAATATCTGGTCCCCAGAAACTTTCAGATGTGGTTGTTAGGCTTTAGTTAGATATTCTCAAAACTTTACTTTCAGTAATACCTCACTACTTCAAATAACACAAGCAACTGAAATTATGAAGACCAAACTTCTTTGTTCTGCAAAAGAGAATACAAAACATTACAGACCAGCACAATCCTGACCACCTATGCTTACTCATTACAGAACCCCCAGAAATACTAATATAAAAAAATACTAATAATAATAATAAAAAACATATCTTTAATTTACAATAGTCACAAAATAAAAATTACCAGTCCTGTGACACATATTTTACAAACATATACTCTCCACACATGCACTCATGCTGAATTTACTGCTTTAGGTGCTACACTTCCTATTTATATCGAACTATGTTGCAACCATCAAATCTATTAGAAAAAGCAAAATATTTAATTTAATGATTAAGTGGTAAGAGGTCACATAAAAATTTGCAATCTTTAGTTGATCTTCTTTAGATTCCCTGAAAATTGCAAAAAGTGAAAAAGTGCAGACTCTGAAAACCAAAGCTGTAAAACTATTGTGTATTACATAAAAATGGATCTTAGTTACTCTGAGTATATATGAGATCAAATAAATACATTAAAATTTCAATAGAAAGGTCCAATAAAATGTCTAAACAATAATAAAAGGGTTGGCCCACACCCACACCTTTGCATCCACAGGAGGATATAGACTTGTACTTAGGGAATTGAAACTTGATAATTGCTTTGGTTCCTTACCTTGAGTGCTATTTTGATACAAATAATGAAATTATTGTGTTTTAATTATTAAGAGTAAACTATGTAAACAACTATGGCTTTGATCACCTAAAATAAACTTCACTTTTATTGTTCTATGCTAGTTTGTTTAGCAAATAGTAAAAGCATAGCCTCTACAAATCATTTTTAAATGTCTATGCTGTATTACCTTTAAAGGTATGTATCAATACCTTTAAGTATATCAATAAGTAATAATCACAATTTTTTTTTTATTTTACTTTGATTAATAGAGTGCATGGCAACTTTTTACACATGACCATGTCTAGTAATTTGTCACAAAAAAAGTGTTTTATGTCACAATTTGCCATTGAAGCCTGCAAGTACCATGGCTTTCACAAGGGCCATAAAGCCTACAGAAGAATACACATACAATATGCTTTAAATGTTAACATTATATGTGTCCTTCCAACATCTGCATGAAAACTACAGTGAGAATGGATTTGATCAGTCAAACTCATATTCATAGCCTTAGTGTCAATCTTGGAAATTCATTTGTTGGTATAGTTTTAGTTGAACTAAACATATAACTGTATATACTGTGTGGTGGTATATATAACTAAAGAAATGTTTTATTGGGTAAATATATGGGTAAAACTCCTGTCAGATTTTTTCCCACAGCCTATTCTAGACAAGTGATAAGTCATCTCTCCAAAGTTAGATAAATAAGTACTATCTTCAAACCAAGGTTAGCATACTACATACTACATACAGAAAATGCCAAATTCAAATATATAGAAATGCTTGATCACATATTTTGAACTCAGTAAAGTTGATAAAATTATTGCGGAAGCAAAAAATAAAAGAAGAAATCATTTTACTTTTCAGCATCCATTCAAATTTAGACTGCCGGTCAATAGTGCATTGTGATAAAATAGACCTAATTTAATTGTATTACTTTATTTCTTCCAAAAATTTAAAATACAATTCAAGCATCTACAGAATTTACCTTTAAACACATACTTTTACATATACTAATACTTAAAAGATTCCCTTAATTTCAAAGCTAATTCTAAATTAATAAAGTATATCAATGGGCAATGAAGTACCGTATTTTTCGCCGTATAAGACGCTCCGGAATATAAGACGCACCCAATTTTAAAGGCGGAAAATCTAGAAAAAAAGATTCTGAAAGATTATTCCCCTTCTGATCACTCATGTGCCATTCATACCGGTATTCCCCTTCTGATCACTCATGTGCCATTC
>NW_027319366.1:0-4113 GCF_032062135.1 Pyxicephalus adspersus
AATACACAAATGTGTGACTTCAGAGATGGGGCTGGCGTTGGATGGAATGTTACGGGTGTGATGGTGTAGAATTCTGAAGATGGAGATGAAAACACAGAGATTTTAACCCTCATCCCATAATCAGACTACCGGATGGGCTGCTCCAACTTCTGCACAACAGGAGGTTATTGATGTATAGACTACATCATATAGACAACATCATAGCTGAAATGACCTATACTAAAATTATTTTGAAATATGTATTTTGCATCGAATAGGATTTTGACAGAGCTGAAAAATATGCTTAGTTTTCCAAATGCCTGCAGTAATATAAGAAAAATCCAAAAAGGAAAATATCACTAAATATAAAAAAAATAACACTGCAGAATTATCAGTTTGCCACTAGATGTCCCCAGTCTTTCAGACTGAGTGACAACCAGCAGCATTTAACCCACTTCCTCTAAGTGAGGGCTGTCATGGATCAAACTTTGGGGCAGGGGCAAAGTGTGAGACTGCAAGAAGCCCCCCGGGCTTTCCTCAGCCAATAGAGGCCCCACAAAGACTCCAAGTCAGTTCAACAGGGAAGCCCCAAATCAATTCTGCACAGGGGCCCATTGTTGGTTATTTCTGCCACTGCTCTGGAGTGGTATCGCCATGCAGCCCACGCTGCATTCTAAGTATTACTACACTGAATAATGTCATATTGCAATGAGCAATATTACTCCTGGCATGAGCTGCATAATTATACAACCCCAGGGGGCAGTCAATGACAGCCTGTGTTTGCATGAAGTGGGTTAAATGGTGCTGTAGGACCTGTTGGCAGCTCCACCTACTACTGTCTGTCTGGGTCATTGGGACTCATTTTGTTACTTTTCCTTTCCCAACTTTTTCTGTTACTCCCAAAACTCCAGGATACACCTCTGGAGAAGAATACAAAGGGAGGTTCAATCAACTTGCACAGCAGTTCCAGAACCAGCTTTTGCAGATTTGAGAGTGGGCACGACCACACACTACTGCCCCCATTCATTCTGTAATGGGCTGAGGCTACATGTAATATCTCCCCAAGGCGGCAGTTGACTGGCTTGAGGAAGCAATAACCGCACCAAAACCCCACCGCTGGTCTGACCACATGAAAGAATTCTTTTGTAGACAAAGTTTGGAGGATTTTTGTTTTCAATCGTTTTCATTGAGAATAAAAAAAAAAACTCTTCCACTAGATGGCAGCAGGTAGCTAATTTACGTGTCTGACTTTTTGGTGGTGTTCCGTGGGATTTTTTTAATTGTAAAATATGTGCCGCGACTAAGAAAGGTTGGGAAACACTGAAGTAGAGACTGAACATAATGTCGCACCTGCAGATAGGAGAATACACAGGAGGCGGGAATATCATATTTAGATTTGAAGGTTTAAAAGGACCTAATTCCATCATACAGTGAAGTCTTTAGCTCTGCAGATATCTCATGTCAACCACTCGCTAAAGTGAGATGGTAAGTTTGGAGAATTTTAAACCTAGGACAGGTGAGAACGGAGAAAACTATACATTGCAATGCACTCTTATGTATTATACTATTATCAAGGAAGTAATGAAAACTAAAGATGTATATGCAAGAACAGCATCTGTTATTTTCATTTTATTATGCAACACCCTATAACAACATTCTATACATAATACACAGCAATCAATAAAAACCCAGAGGAGTTTTAAACATTTTCCCATTTTATTAAAGCACACACAAAAAATGGCAGGTTTGACCCAAAGGACCAACTTCTGATCAACTGATAAATCCAGGTGGGAAACATTACAACCGTATTGAATCGGTTATGCAAAGTACAGAATACACCGCAGCAAAAATGGGCAGGCACACATTGCTTGTACTATGATTTTATGATTTCATGCAAACTTCCTATCAGAGTGCTGGACCTTTGCATGTTCTCCAGATTGGAATAATGGCCCATCATTGCTAGAAAACCATCTGCACAGAATAAATGAATGAGCGTTCAAATAACTGGAGCTATTCAGGGGTTTTGGTGCATCAGTGAATAAGTACAAGATGGATAAATATGATAGACTTTTCACATGTTTTCGCAGTAAATAAGCCACTGTGGGACTAGATTTGGAGTTGCTGGGAGATAATGGTTACTGCACAGAGAAAAATATGATTATTTCTGTCTGTAAATAAATAAGTTGTTTTCATTCCTGCGCTTGTATCTGTGCCGTGTGTGCAGAAACAGATGTGGCCCCCGAGGTGCCTTTAACCTTACATATTAGCAGTGTAAACGGCCTCATATAACTGAGTTTATGCTTGGCTGTCATCCAGGGCCTGGAGCTGGGAGGTAGTTGGCTCCCGCTGCTCATCTTTTCTCCTTGGCTGAAAAAAGGGCAAAATTCAGAATGAACCTAATGCATAAAAAGGCTACAACTACCCTGCACTGCCGCCTACTGCGGTGGAAGCATTTAACATGGAAATTTGCAAAGCTGTTGCATCTGTTTAAAATAATGCATCCTATAACATCTTCTATGACAGTACTGCTCCTTCCTTGCATGCTCCGGCATTGTCCTCCAGGTCAGCTTCACTTGTTGGTCCACTTGTGGGTTTAATGGCACCCAGCATCAATGAAACATCTTCCTATGAGTCCAGGCTGTCATGAGGCTTGGAGAAGAATGCAGCAAAGGATGACATGTCACCTGCAGCACTGAAGAACACCCACCACTAGGGACAATGGACAATGGTTCAGCCTCAACGCCAATGTCTAATTAACAGTGTGGTGGTGCTAAAGTTGAACCTGAAAGTTGTGTGGTGATTGTCTCAGCACTGCAGTGTAGCAGGGTATTGTAAAACACATGACTGGCTGTGCAGAGTTAAGCTATGTTTACACAGGCCATGAGGTTGAGATGCATTTACCGATTCTTCATGCCAGGGAAACTATGCTTCTTGGGGGAGGCTACATGTAGCTTCTCCATTTGGCAGCCCCTTGTAGAATTAATGGGGGCATGGTAATGCCAGCTGTCAAATGTGCATAAACAGCGCTGCAGACCAAGCAGGCTAGCACCTTGCCGGAACCGCACAGGATGGTTTGATCCCAACGCAGATCTGATCCTGCCCTTAGAAATCCTTTGTGCTGGTGGCCAGATTTGAAGACCTACTAGCATATATACTGTACATACAAAGTAATAATTTGTAATGTTTTGGCTTTGTTTACCCCTTAAAAGTTTGAGATATGAAAACACCAACTTCTATGGAGTAAGGCTTGGGAAGCAACAAAACAGATTCACAAGTCACGCTAATCCACATGTCAGTATTTCGAAATCCCCAAATAAGTTTGAATATAAAAGTAAATGAAGTATTGCTCCATCAGAGCTCCCTTCATTGACTTATAGCCAAGGCAAAGGTCACATGATTCCTGGCTACAAGGAGAATATTGGCTGTTTATTGTCATTGGAAACTGCAGAGTGTCTGTTGTTTTCAATCACACAGAACCTGACTAGTAGACTTGAATTGCCATAGGAAGGTCAGCAAGCAACACCCATTGATCCCCATATGTGCTAAACCAGTATGTCTCCATGTATATAAGTAAATTAGAAAAGATACAGAAAGAAGGTTTTTAGTATATTTATACATTGATAAGATTATGTACATTCAGGTGATCTCATACGTATATCCTAAAGTGTTCCTGTGCCCAGACGTTGAAGTATTTACATATTCTCAAAAGGCAGTATGACAGTAATATCCTATATACATTATGTAGAATAGAGCTGGGCTAAACAGAACCAAAGAATTCTGGTTAATAATTAGCTCAGCTAATGCCAAGTGGCAGCTGCAAAAACCAATAGAAAAATATCTTGTGATGTGAAAAGAGATAAATAGTTCTGATGAGAACATTTTTAATGCCATGTTCCAGCTCTGGGTCTCTCCTCTGGGGAGTGGCAACCAGCACGTATGGCTCTGCTGATAGGCTAGCATTCAGGTGACCCAATGCTTCCAAGTGACTCTGTGTTCCCAGTGACCTGTGCTTCCAGTGACCCTGTGCTTCCAGTGACCCTTTCCTTCCAGTGACCCTGTGCTTCCAGTGACCCTGTGCTTCCAGTGACCCTCTACTTCCAGTGACCCTGTGCTTCCAGTGACCCTGTGCTTCCA
>NW_027319367.1:0-4112 GCF_032062135.1 Pyxicephalus adspersus
TTTTTTTAGAATAACAGCTTCTTTTATAGACCAATGATGATAATAGATCGGAGTTGGGTTGAATTACAGATTTTGTTTGGGCTATTCTACACTGCTATAACCAAAATATTATCACGCCTATCAAGTTTTTAGAAACTTCAAGCTGCACCACAAAACACAGTGGTAACGGTTTAAATGACATAAACCCCCCTTCCTCCTTGTGTTGGAATCTAGCTCAGAACCTACTGTCTATCATATCTCCTTCTCTAGAAGCTACGAGAGATCATTGGTATCCCTCATTAGGATCAGTCATACCTCCTGCACCTGTATGGAATCTACCATCTGTTCTTCTACCTCCTTCCTTATTTCAGAACCTTTTATCCATCGTACTTATTCACCAGCTCAGAACCTACATTCTGTTACATCTCTTCTAGTTGTTCCATCTAATCTCTGTAACTAGTTTGTAACCTACAATCTGTTGCTGCTGGTCAGTTTGACAACATAGACAGCAGGAAAGGTGGTTGTATGCTTAACTGAAGCTAACTTATTTCCTTTTTTTTATGTGCACTCTCAACACTTCACTGATGGGTACTGGGGTAAATGGAGATGTTTTCTGCATGTGTGACTTGCACATATAATAATGTTAAATTCACCTATTTATGAAGGTGTTTAGAGTATTGGTTTAATAAACATTAAAATGCTGCTCTGAAACCCTTATTCTTATTTTGTTTTCCATGTTGCATTTTAGAACCTATTTAATCATATACAATTAAAGTGTTACTGTTTTAAAACAACTGAATTTTAGGTCAACAACCATTCTATTTTTTGAAAACGATAGTGTTTGAAATGCAGCATGCTTTAGGCGATATTTATACCGATACGTTTTAGTATGATGATGGTGCTGAAATGCATTACAAGAATAAATCCTGCTTGCTACATCCCAGGTTTCTGCAAAATACACAACAATGTGAAATGCAAAGCTATAAACAGAGCCTAAGGCATATTGAACGCTGATGTTAGAAATGGTGACAAGATAAATTTAAGATTTAAGAAGACTGCCGCAAAGTATATACATACCATTACCTGAACCACTTATGAAGCCATTGCCATTATCGATTGGGGTAGTGAGAACAAAATACAAGAAATTGCATTTTCTTCCATCACATCTTTAGTCTAAAATTGCTTAGTTTTATGTTAATGATTCCTTTTATACATAGGAACGTTTTGGGCAAAAACCACTTTCTAGTCTAAGAAAATAAATGTACAGATTACAACAACTTATATCAATGGACAATATTTGTATCTATGGTTGGGGTTGGATGTTGCTTAAGATAAGTGTCTTTTATCACCGGCCCCCATTTTTTAGGACTGTTAACCATTGCTGCAATAGTAAAATACGTAGAAAAAGAAACCTAGAGTCAATTTGTAATGCTCTTATGTTTTATACTCAGCAACAGATATGCCCATCCCTTTAATTAATGTCAGATCAATTTAAGGAGTGGCATGTAACAATGAAAAGTTACATTAAAAACCAGTCAAATAATTCTGACACTAGTAACCTAATCTGAAAAAAAAAACATTCAAGTTTCTTGTTATATAAAAGAATAATAAGAGTTGATTAGGATTTATGCAGTAAAAGATTGTCGTATTAGCAGTTCACCAGTAAAAGGTTGTATTGACATTTTTAACCGTGTTTTACCCAATGTTCTTTTTCAGGAAGCAGAAATTAAATAACTAACTGTAGATTAGTGATAACCATAAAACAGATGGCACACAGTGTAGATAGATGTTGTTTCACTACAACTTTGTAATAACCTTTAAAACTGAACTCAAGGCTGATATAAAACACTAATTAATGCAATTATATATTCATTAAAGATTACATATCAATGTTGATTAAAGATGTAATGAAGATTACAATTTCTAATTTGTAAAGGGAACAAAACAGGGTGAGAGTGAAATGTCATTAATTAAGCATTAAGTAGTAAACATTTTGTATCTTGGTGGAACAAAGAACGCAAGAAAACTGCAGAAATAAAAATTGGTGCAAGGATGAGGATGATATGCCAAAAGCGGAAAAAATAAATGACAGAAGGATGAATGAAATGGGCAGAATAAGACGCAATGAAGAACAGCAGAAGGACCTGAAAAGGCAAAACGTGACGTAACAACCAGAAAATTAATGGATATGTTACAAAGCAATGCGTTTTATATAAGATTTGAGTATAATTTTGACAAGTCTATACCAAAAAAGTCACAGTCATTAGTATATTAGAATTATCTTTGGTTGCAGAGGATGAGGTACCGGTGAAACCTGCACATCTATTAACCTTTAAATAAATGGAAAAATACTGCAGCATGGCTTCCAAACAAGAATGAATTGATTGCAGTAAAGATAAAGGATGATGGAAGAAGCACCAGGAATCGGAGAATGTGGTTCCACCAACAAGAGGTAGAAGAATCAATATTTTCTCTAAAGAAGCCTTGTTTGTAGAAGATATAGGTTACCATATTGATTTAAAACTGTCCTATAAAACTCAGTATACAAAAAGGAAAACAAAATGTGAAAACTGCTGAGTATAATATATTAAGCCTAGGCAAGACTATAAGAAAACACCTTGTAACCTTGTAATCTTGTGGATTCTGATCAGGGAAGAGGCACAATCCGCTACGTTAATAGCATTCAACAAATCTTGGAGATGTGTAACATGTACAAAATGTTTTATTAATTATAAACATGCAAGAATAATTAGAAACTATTATATAAAGCACTGAATCAGTTAAAAGTCGTGGAAATATTACAGAGCATTAAAAAAACAAAAACAAAAGATGTCTCCTAGATTGTAAGCTCTTTGGGGCAGGGTTCTCTCCTCCTGTGTCACTGTCTGTATCTGTCTGTCATTTACAACCCCTATTTAATGTACAGTGAGATGTTGGCGCTATATAAATCCTGTTTAATATTAATAATAATGTTTGTATGCTGATCATTACACAAAGATTTAAACATCTACATTAATATGGATTAAGAGTTTTTAGATGGAGAGGTCCCTAATACATCATCTTTGTGCAGTAAAAAGGTAAACGATTCTGGTAAATAATACTCCAACTGAATTTATTATAGAAAAATCAATACGAAACAAAGGAAGAAAAAGCGGAACATCTGCAAGCTGCTAAAAATGCACGCTTGGAAGTGAATGTCACGGAGGCTGAACTTGTTTGTGTACTGGAGTGGAGGCCATCATAAATCATACAGGGACCGAGTATACGAATAATAGT
Organism: Pyxicephalus adspersus; assembly: GCF_032062135.1. NCBI lineage: Eukaryota > Metazoa > Chordata > Amphibia > Anura > Pyxicephalidae > Pyxicephalus > Pyxicephalus adspersus. The sequence continues at coordinate 3,256 of NW_027319367.1, forward strand.
GACACTTTCCAAAGCACTTTACAGGATGAAATACAAGCACTTGGCAATACATAATATAAACAAAACCTGCACAGAAAATACAGGATTACTATATATAGAATATCAGTGAACTCTTCAAACGAGAACTGCAGATGTCATTTAGGTACCAGAAATAATGGAGAAAGTAGCCCCAGGTTGAAATTGAAGACTGAAAGCCAACAACTGGGAGACTCAGGGGGCAATGAACAAAGATTTGGTTATTGATGGATAACAACAAGGTGAGAATATTGATTTGTAGATGTAATAAAAATAGATGAAAGCAGACAGCCAAAGAAAGTATTTGTTATAGGGCATGACAGTAAAGACAACAAGGGAGACCCAAACAGTGATGGATAAAGGATTTTAAGAATGAATATAGAGAGAATGAATATAAAGAGATGAAAGAAAATAAGTCGGTTAAAAGCAAAGAATAGAAACAAGGGGAGGCCAAAGTCTTACAAAGGTTGCAGCACCATAAAGTTATGAATATTCACCAATAGCAATGTATTCATATTAGATGTTTAACCACTCTTCGTAATATGAAAATATTAGATTATGTGCTATCTGGGGAACACAATCTCTTCCTCAATTTGTGTTTTTAAAAAGCAATAAGCAGAATTATGAAGTAAATTTTAACTTGAAAGTGTGCAAGCTGCACTTATATACTCCTATATCAAATTCTAAAATGAACTAAAAAGTACCTCTGCTTATATATAATATATACACAAACTACAAAAGAAGAAAAAAATAACTGGAGCTAACAACATGCATGCTTCACACTGTCTATGGGGAATACATTTGGGGGAGTCAGATATGGAAACGGATCTGGGGGTTCTGGT
>NW_027319368.1:0-4112 GCF_032062135.1 Pyxicephalus adspersus
CATATACTATATCAGTACTGTTAACTCACAACTTTGTAGTACTGTTTGGCCGCTGGCTTTCCTGGAACCCTCTGGCTCTCTCTCAGCCTGGAACACTCCGGCTCTCTCTCTCAGCCTGGAACACTCTGGCTCTCTCTTCAGCCTGGAACCCTCTGGCTGTCTCTCAGCCTGGAACACTCTGTCTCCCTATCTCAGCCTGGAATCCACTCTGGCTCTCTCTCTCAGCCTGGAACCCTCTGGCTCCCTCTCAGCCTGGAATCCACTCTGGCTCTCTCTTTAGCCTGGAACCCTCCGGCTCTCTCTTCAGCCTCTTGCTGATCACTTCTCTCAGCCTCTTGTTGATCAATTCCCGTAGCCTTTTGCTGATCACTTCTCTCAGTCTCTTGCTGATCACTTCCCTCTCTTCTTGCACCTGAGTGCACGTGCATGTAACACAAATCGAGGGCTCTATAGTCCCTGGTTAATAATCATCATAATGTTGGGTTAAAAAAAGTGTGACTTGATTTGGGAGGATAAAAACAAGAGAAGGTGAAACCAAGAATCTAGGTTATGTAGCAGCTATATAATCAAGTTTGCCCAGTCACATCACTGCACTGCATATTAATCATAGGCCTATTGCAACATTTGGTCCTGAGCAACACATCTATGGGTGCAAAAGAACAATGTACAGCTCAGTAACATGCTAAAATTAAGTAGGTAATATTGGAGTATGGTGCGTTATTAGGTACTTACACTGTGAATATTACAGAATAGAGTATGGAGACTCCTGTAATGTTGGCTGTGATGTTTTTTTTAGTATATCTGGCACCTTACTTCATCATGATGTACGATGCCAAGTTATTAAGCAATGTTTTTGTAAAATTGTTTTTTTTTTCCAGTTACTTCCAATGTGCACCCCAACTATTGACCATTGGGCTGCTTTTCCTGGACTTCATAGGTTGACCATAATTTAGGAATTGTGTTTTTTAAATTTTTGGGAGAATAATTACAGATCTTTACAGATGACTATAGATATATTACCTACAAAACTTAAAATACAGCTTTTTAATAAATAAATATATTCAGATCTTAAAGCAACCTCTTTACTATGTAAATTTTAATTATTTTAATTGTTAGTCCAATAGTATAATAGAATGGGTCCCTTTATTACTAGTCTCATTGAATTATCTTGATTAAAAGTAGCTGAGCAGAAAAAAAAAACAAAAAGCCAACAGCCAAGCCACTGTATGACAAAATGGAACATCAAAATAAATTGAATCAAACTAAATGTCTCCTTAAGGTCTTTCAATTCAAATTATTCATATACGGGATAGAGTTATATTCTTTTATTGCGGTAACTCTGGGCTCGGCTTACACGGCGTCTTGGCACAGTTACAGGCAGAATATAACTTACAAGGAATTCTGGACATGTGGTATAGAAGTATCGCTTTCATCCTATAAAGCTGTAGTAGACATGGGAAGAAGTGACATTTTTGTAAATCATATGCTTTATTTTACCTTCCTTTTGCAGAGTAGAATGTGGGCTGGGTAAAGTGAAGCACAATTTGAATCCCTACAGCTGGTGTTTTCCAATTTCATATATTCAATTATCAAACACTCCCCATTTTAAGAGGTGTCTGAGGCTCTGAGTACACGATGCCAAATGTATTTATCATATTATTTTTTTTTAATCCACACAACCTATAGCCAAACATAATGATGCCCTTGATTCGTTTGGAACCACAATATGCTGTTGTAAGGGGTGTAGTAGGGTAAAGAATATCTTATAGGCTTGTCAAGCAGTGACCTGGTGGCCAACTTGTTGTGTATACCTGAAGTCACGTTGAAGTGACAGAAATAGATATACATTCATTCTACTGAATATGCTATGAAGCGTGGGAGCTGTGAACATTTGCAAGAATTGAGTTTGTGGTGCAGTTCTTTTTCAAGAGGAGGAAAAGCAGTCATACAACCAGAAGCAACTTGTCACAGGAATCACACTGCAAGCACATGCATGAAAAATAAGTTCCTAAATCAAAGTTTCCAACCACTCTCATTCAGATGAATGGGAGCTGTTAGGAGCATGATTGAGAATGCGGTACAACAAAAGTCTGAAATTGCCCCTAATTAATTTTAAGTTCACACTGAGTTAGCTAAAAAAGAGGGAGCAAAACATACAACTTTCTTTTAAACATATTAGGCCTGATTTATTAAAGCTCTCCAAGGCTGCAGAAGGTACACTTCAATCAGTGAACCTGGGTGATCCAGCAAACCTGGAATGGATCTGGTCCAGGAGTAAAAATATTTGCTCCAGTTTTGCTGGATCACCAAGCTTCACTGATGACAGTGTTTCTTCTCCAGCCTTGGAGAGCTTTAATAAATCAGGGCCAATGTGTCACTGAAAACAGGGATGGAACATTTATTAAGGTATTGATCTGTATTATGAGCTCTTTAATTGTGTGCATACACATTTCAGATTTAGCTACAGAGCTCTGTAAACACCAAAAAAAACTGGAACATGATCAGAGGAGGGGAAAACTCCACCTCCTGGCGGTCTTTGAAAATTACAAATTTTAGATAAATGTTTTGTCTTTATTTAGTTTTATTTCAGTAATTACAGTAATAAAGAAAATATACTCAATACCGCTATACATTCTCCTAACATCCCAAATAATTTTACACATTTAAATAAGTTATTGGAGAGTGGGTGTCTCCTTTTATATTGTAAACTGTATTAAATTTGATCATAGTCACTATTACCAGCAGCTGTACTGCAATCATTTAAAGTTGCTTTCTTTACAGACTCACTGAACTGGCATTTTTAATAGGCTCTAAGGTACCAGTCTGAAAGGTAAAACACCTGCTTGTGCTGCTTTTTCACGTTTTTTTTCCAATGTGCCAGTAAATCATTACATGCTCCACTTAATGGGGCAGACACCAAAACCATCTGCTCTGTTCTTGTGCTATTACCTGCTTCGGGAATACATCATTTTACCTTTAGAGAGGTTTTGTGGATTGCGCCTGGCTACTTTGTAGCCTAGGATATTCTTTAGTCTTTAGACTAATGTAACACAACATCATGTTATGAAATAAAGAGTAATGTGATTAAAAAAAGACAACACAGGGACTGTAATATGGGAATTCAGCAACTAGAAAGTTATAGAATACAAAATATAATTCAAAGTGAATATGTGCTGCTTTTATGTTTATACAGAGACATGCAGTCTTATTTAATTAAAGTACAACAAATTGGTAATGAAATCTTTGCTGGCTGGGCTTTGTAAAAGATGTAATTCTGTGTGAGATTGTTTGTACTGATTGCAATTAGTTTTTTTTTTTAAACTTAGAAAAAAAGTAGTGATTTTGTATATATTTTCCTTTATTATGATCAGTAATATATATATAACTATTTTGTAGCTATAGTTTTAGAATTTGGTTATTTTCAGGTTTTCCAGTCTCTATTTACTGCCCGTTGCAAAAACATGTAGTTTACAAAATGCAATAGCTTAAGGTGAAATTTACACACATTAACAAGGCACCTCATTTTGAGGTTTCAATCAAACAAAGAGATCTGAATGGCAGGCAACTTTTAATGTGACCTTGGTTGTGTATTAAAGCAGAACTAAACCTACAATACTCACCTCTCTTTATTGGACACTAAATGGTTGCAGGATGCGGACATTTTTTTTTTTTTTTTTTTGAAATTGCATTTTTATTGAGAAGTTTTCAACAGGGTACAGAAAAAAAAAAAGGGTGAGAATAACACAAAGGGGGAAGGCAACAATGGCTTTTTTTTTTGAGTTTCAAACACAGTAACAACCAGTTCTCAAACAGAGCATATCACAAATCTTCCTTGAAAAGCAGGTGAGTATAAAAGGATATAGGACCTAAAACCTTGTGCAATAGGGTAGAAACCAGGTGGAGGAGCGGTCAAATAGGTAAGCCTGCATAATAGTGGTCCCACGCCTCCCAAACCATCTCAAATTTGGCCACAGTGTCTCTAAGGAGTGCCGCGAGGTACTCCATAAGGCGGATCTCTTGGATCCTCGCATATAGATTTCCCATGGAGGGAGGTGAAACTGTTTTCCATCTAGAGGGAATCAGCGTACGCGCTGCGACAAGTATGTGGGAGA
>NW_027319369.1:0-1275 GCF_032062135.1 Pyxicephalus adspersus
TACTCGTTAACCCAATAAGCTTTGGTAAGTTTCTACACCCTATTAGACTGACTTATTTTTATTTCAACCCTACTATCTGATTACCAATATCCTATTTGATTGCCTTTATACTCTCAATATAGCCTAAACAACGATCTTTCTTTGTGCAAGACTTTAACCCTTTCTACATCCAAACAGTTGTCCTGGTGAGTCATTTTACCTTTGACTTTGGACTCCTTCCTAAATAATTGTTACCTTTTTATTAATTAGATTTACTAATCTATTTACTAATAGATACTATATGCTAATATTATCTGGACCCCTTTTCATCACTAGGACTAACCACCTCTTGCTCTAAAAGTGTCTCCGCTAACTAAACCAGTGAGTGCAACCTTCCTTCTTCATTAATAGACTTTATTAATTAATAAATTTATGTGATTATTATGTGGGAATCTATACCTCATGCTCAATTAGCCACATACCAAAAATTAAATCCCAGCAAACAACAGATACATTAACGACAATACTAATATTACAATAATATAAACACACATTTAATGAATAACATCATCACTACTGTTTTTTGTATTAACAATAATTTTATTATTGGAAATGTTAAATTTTTTCTTGACCATGACAGACACATAAACCATAAAATTATCACCACAGTATATGAACAATACCTTGAACAAATACCATTTTCATTACGGCTTTTGTACAAACAATATTTATCTTCTGATATGTAATCTCTTTTTACTATATTACTGTATCTTGAATTTGTAAGTACCCTTACCTACTGTAATTTCATTATACAGTCCAGTACAATGTACGCTATATATAAACCTGAGGAAGCCGAATGGGGAAACGCTTCAGATATGAGATGTTAATACTTACCACTTCATTAGGAAAAATGATGTACTAGTTGAGCAACTGCCTTTCCACACTGACTGTATGGTAAAGCAAGCAAAGCATTTTATGTTCATTGTAATGTGAATTGTAATCTCATTCTGTTATATTGACGAGTTTTCACAATATAGACTTTTTGTCACACAAAGAAGCCCTAGCTTTCCTGGTCCTTTTCTATATCTATTTTCAATATTTGTCCAAATATATTTATCCTATAATATCCAATAATCTTAGTTATATTAATCTTGCACCCGTGCATAAAAATTATGACTATTCTTCTATTATCCCCACAACATATATATGTGATAAATAAAATATTTATAAGGAGGATTTTAAATCCATTTTATTATAATGTGCCAATTTTTTTAAATTATATTGTGAATCATAGGG
>NW_027319369.1:2271-4111 GCF_032062135.1 Pyxicephalus adspersus
ACCTGGAATGGATCTGGTCAAGGATTCAAAACATTTGATAGCAAATAGCAAATTATTTTTAAAAATCCATTCCGTGTTTTCTGGATCACCCAGTTCACTTCTGAAAGTGTATTCTCTCCAGCCTTGGAGAGCTTTCATAAATCAGGGCCTATAACTCAAAAGTCCCAACAGTATTTTGGGTATTGATCTGTATCTATCCAATCCTTTTACCAAGGCAATGACCAAATTTACCACTGTATAGGAAAATCGACATAAAATCTTCTCCAACAATTGTTGCAGTCAGGCCTCTGGGAACCAGAGGGTAGATCTTACATGGTTGGGTAATTTGATAGGGTAATGATGATGTTGATAAGGTAATTTGAATGGCTGGCACAATGGCTGTAAATATTACAGCAATCGAAAAAACAGTCTTTATAAAGACATACCAAAATGTGCATTAGCATGTTATCCTGTCTGGAAGTTTTCCATTTTACTCCAACATTGTCTGAAGTCCTTTTAATGGTATGTTTTACATGCTTACTAAAAGTACCATCTTTACCACCAAAAGCCATCTGCTTTTGAGACCCATAAACAGTAATACTTTCCTTGGTGATTGTTCCTCACTAGCTAATATTTCTTTAAAAATCAACTAAAGACATCATCTAAGAGTAATATGTTGGTGCTTTAAAAATAAAGTTTGAAAAATAATATTATTCAGTCAGAGAATTGCTGAAAATATCCAGGAACCACTTCAACTATGTTAAAGCCAGCTATCACGTCCAATTGATTTCTATTGAATAGTCACATCTAAGGTTAATTGGCTTAATGACACAGTGAAAAAAGTTCAGTGCAGATACTGTACTGTATGGTGGGCAAAACATCATTAAAACTTTCCTTAAAGAAAATAAAAAGTGAAGGTTTGACTTTGTGTATGAAGGGTGCTGACCTAATCACCTAATTGAGAAAAAAAGTATCCCTTTTTCTGTTCTAATGTTTTACATATCAAGACAATAAATAAAATCATCCAGTTCTTCACAAGTTCTAAAATTATGTAAATCTAACCTCAGAACACACATCGAATGTCACTATTTTGATGCAAAAATTAAGCCAAAATGGAGAAGCAATGTATGAAATACTAAGAACACCCCATGGCTCAATAGCTTGTAAAACCACGTTTACAGGAATAGTCAGGAAGTCATAATTTTCTGTATGACTTTATCAGTCTCTCACATCGTTCTTAAAGAAACCTGGCCTACTTTTTTCATACAACATTTCTTAAGTTTATTGAGATTTGCAGGCATTCGTTTATGAACAAATATTTTAAGTTCTTGCTACAGCATATCAATCAGGTTGACAGCTGTTATGAGGCGTTTGTGCCGATATGCTGTGTTTGGTTTTCACCAGACATGGTGTTGTGCATTATGGTCAAACATTTCCATGTTGTTCTCATTTGTCCAAGGGACATTGTTCCAGTCTTGTGCTTAGTTCAGATACAATTTTGATGCAAACCTTATCCGGGCTGCCATGTTCTTTTTAGGGAGGAGACTTTCTCCTGGCAATCCTTCCAAATAAACCATACTCATTCAGTTATTTTCAAACTGAACTTTATCGTGCTAATTATGGCCTGTAGAGTCTGAGATGTAGCTTTTGGGTTTGTACAATTTCTCTGAGCATTGCAAGGCCTGTCCTTGGGGTGAATTTGCTGGAATGTTCACTCATGGGAAGATTGACAACTGTCTTGAATGTTTGTGAATAATCTTTCTCACTGTAGAATGTTGGACCTAAGATTGTTTGGAAATTGTCTTTTAACCCTTCCCAGCTTCTCTCATTGCTGTTGTTGTTTTTCCTTGGCACTGGCATG
>NW_027319370.1:0-4110 GCF_032062135.1 Pyxicephalus adspersus
CTCTGTATGCCTTCTGTGATTTACTTATCTGCAAATATCTCCGCTATGCCAAACCACAACTTATTTCACCAGGTCCCTGGAAATGGCCCCATGTCGCCATTTTAGCAGCTCATTATACCTAAATACTGTACATTCCTCTCTATCATCCTTGACTCAGGAGTGTTGTGTTCATGTAAATAAAACATTCACCCCTCTTTGCCTCAGTAGGTTTTTTTGCATATATCACAGCTCAGGCAGTAAATCACCAGGTAGCCAAGGAAAACGAAAATCAAGGTTTTAAATGAATTACACTGGTCAACGAACATTTTTTTGCCAAACAGATTAAAGTGAGTTCAGTTTATTTTGTTACTTTTTTAGTTTGATGCATAAATATGGTATTGGTTTTGTTAGATTGGCACTAGTTTTTGCAATACTGACCTCAGTAATAACCTCATAGAAAACTAATAAAACATGAAAATTAAGCAAAACTAAACTAGATATGCCTACGTATACAAAATTCAATTTTTGAAATAATAAATGTCAATATATTCTATATTCAGTATATTTACAGAACTAATCACAAAGATGTCATGTCTCTGTTTGTATGATTTCCATAATGCTGATGATCAGGACAATCACATTGAAGGCTCCAGCAGTAGTCTGTCATCACGTGTCTATCCCATCTGCCCTGATACCTTTCTTCCATCACCTTTAAATCTTGATGGAACCTCTCCCCTTGTTCCTCACTGAAATCACCAAGGTTTTCTGGAAATTTTTGCAATCGGCTATAAAGATAGTGTACCTTTATGCTCATCCAAATTTTTAAGGTTTAACCTCCTGAGCGGTAACCCCCAGTGTGGCTTGGGGTAAAAAACATGTTGAAAGTGGTAAAAAAAAGCTAAAAACATAAAAAATAAAGACTTACCTGGTCCCATTGGCATCCTCCAGTGTCCTGCGGTCAGATCCCATCCTTGGGCGGCGTCCTCTTCCTTCGATCTGTCCCCCTGGCGAGTGGGATGGTTTACCCAAGAAGTTCTTGACAACCATGAGATAGCTGTGCCAGGCAGAAGCTTCAGTATCAGTCATGTAACTTGTGACATTTGAATCATTTATCAGTTTCTGAATCTGGGATCCATCAAAGATTCCTGCTTTTCATTTTTCAGTACTCAATCCAGGGAAGAATCTACAAATGTATTTGAAGCAATCACCGTCCTTGTTCAGAGCTCTAACAAATTGCTTCATTAAACCCCTGAGCAGTAATCCTGAGTGTGGCTTGGGGTAAAAAAAAAACATGCTGAAAGCGGTAACCCCGAACCACATCCGGGGTAGCTAAAAACATAAAAAAACACTTACCTGGTCCCAAAGGCGTTTTCCGGCGTCCTTCTACTCGGGCCATGTCCTCTTCTTCCAATCTTCCCTCAGCGAGTGCACTGAGGTCGGTGCATGCGTTGGTGCGTGCGGAAGCGTGGCGAGAAATTCAAATTATTTTGTATTGGATTCAATACAAAATAACTGTATTGAATCCCATACAAAGTAATCATTATTTAATTTATATATATAATATATATGCTACTGTACAGTTATATTACAGGTTTCAGTATTTTTATGCACGCTTGTCTTAACAGATTTTTGTGTTTTTTCATTCAAAGTTTATTATTACATTTATTAAATATTGGACATATTTCGGTGAGTTATGCCTAAGAATTATAGGCCTACAATGTAAAGGTAATTTCCATGGAAAATATTGTACTGCTTTTGGCATAAAAATACAGACATAATTGGACCACCAGGGAGGTTAATCCCAACTTTATGTGTAGGTGGAGGTAGAATGATTTTTTTCTTTGTCAACCAACGGCTCGTTAATGATGTACGCTGCACCTTTTTTCATGTTTTCCCATGGCCATGTCACTTTTTTCCAGTGATCCTGCTTTGCTCTACTATCCCACAAGTAGATGAAACATGGGTACTTTGTGTATCCACTTTGCTGTCCAAGTAGGAAGTTCACCATCTTTAAATCAACAGCTTTTGTAAAGACCATTTTGATATTTGCATATTCTTCTTTAGGTTTTGTTGAGTGACCAATTGGAATTGATGCATAGCAGTTGCCATTATGCAGTAAAACAGATTTCAAACTTTTAGTGGAAGTGTATATAAAAAGCCGCCAGTCTTCCGCTCGGTATTCTGGTACTCGCTAATGGGCTAGTACTCCAGGGATGTTACAACAGTATACAAAGCCCCTGATTCATCAAGCAAAATCGGATTATCGGTCGCGCATTCGTATTAGCGATCCGGAATCGTGCGCGATCGCGCTATTCAACAACCGGAAAAGCTCGCGCACGGAGCCGCGCTTATCCGACATCGCGACCCCTATTGCGCATGGCAGGAATCCGGCCGGCAGATTCAGGATGCGAGTGGACGCGCGCACTCGAGTCCCGGACCGCGGTAATCCACGATCGCGGGTCGCGCGTATTATCGCGCTTCCAGCGATCGCGGATTTCAATGATGAATCAGGGGCAAAGTCTCCATCTTCACTGAAATATGGTAGGAGTGTCATCTCTCCTGTCCTATAAACCGTTATTTTACCTTCCAGTCTCATGCTAAAAGTTCAGATGCTTGTTTTGACCGACTTAGGTCACGTAATAAATTATTGAGCTTTTCTTTGGAGAACTGCTGGTTTGATGAAACACTTCCTTCATATTCATCTCCACTGATGGATTACACTCCAAACCCTGTATATCCTTCTTGTTGGATACAGGAATATCAGGGAGTGTACTAAACACTGGTATGGGAACATCAGCACCATGGGGCACAGGTCGTCCTGACGATTCCAAATCAGGGTATTCCCACTTGTTTTTCTTGTAACAATTTAAACCTTTTTCATTCACAGCACATGATGATTTTTGGGCTCTCACCATACCATATGTGCACCAAATTTCAAACTTTTTAGTTTTCCATTTTTTTCATTGACCTAGACACTCTACACAAGTTTTGCATACCATATGGGGAGCCAAATACTTATATTGGTCCCCCAGTTTAATACCAAAGTATGCAACATATGCTTGTTTCACAAATTCTGTAATGTTTCTTTGTTTTTGCTGAGAATAATCACCATAAATGTAGCAAATACATTAGGGTCATTTCAACAACTTCTTCTTGAAGAACTCATATTTCTGTAAAAAGAAAGAAAAGAAAATGTATGAATAAAAAGAAGGCAAATGAAAGTTTCACGAAAATAATGCTTCATTTAATATATAAAATGCAAAACATCAGTGTAAATAAAGATTGAAAATAATATGTTGTGTTAACATTTGTTGTTGGTAAAATTGTCTATTCCGATTCCCGTATCACAAGAACTAGAGCCAATTCAATGAAACTGATGTCATTTCTGCATTCAGCAGACCTGAAATACACTATTCAGTAAATATATTATACTATACTATTATACTATACACTAAAATATATTATAAAATCCTAGGCTAGTGAAAAAAAAATTTTTTTGTTGAGTTGTTATTGGCTATTTAAATATATGAGTAACTTTTTTTTAACAAATACAGTAATGTGCTATGGGAGTTATATACATTTTTTTATTTTTAGATAACCTCTTTTAATGCTGTTGTAATATGTATAAATAATGTATATATATATATATATAATATATAAATACTGCACAATAATGTGTATTTATTGAAAATATATTTTAGGAACTTCTCTCTTCTAATATACTTTTCCTATGGATAGTTCTGACAGTACCCATTAGTGGAACAGGCACAGAGCAAAATTGCCTATATTCATCCTAAAAAGAAGAACACTTCCTCTTTGGCTTATCCTGCAATTATTTTCCTTGTAGAAACTGTTCAACAGGAATAGCAATCACTGTAAGATGCAAATAGCTTATAGAATATTGTGCCTACAAATCTGTGTATATGATTTTATCACAAAGCGTTGGAAACAGCAATCAAGTAAAACACAACAGTAACCATAAAAAAATGTGATTGACGTGACTCTAGTAACTTATAATAGGTATCTCTGTTTGGTTTCTGCAGTATAAGAGAAGCAAACATGCTTTTTCTTTGAAATCTAATCGGCTATGAACATTACAATCTGATTCCACTATTTCAGTACAATCTCCTT
>NW_027319371.1:0-4109 GCF_032062135.1 Pyxicephalus adspersus
TTCAAAGGCTGGGTTGGCTAATCCCTGCTGGCCCCCCATCATCTCCTGTAGAGCAGCCAGCTTCATTCTTCCCCCCCGGCTCCACCCCGTGCCCCTGCCCGTCCACCCCGTACCCCTGCCCACCCACCTCCTAACATACGGGCAACCATTAGACATGCTGTGGAGGTGGGCCGCACTCGTACCCGTGCTGTGAAGGTGCATCGTGGGCGTGCTGTGGGGGTGTCCCGTGGACGTGAGCCGTGCCCGTGGCCGGCAGAACTATATAAGTGGATGCCGGGTGCCAGGTGAGAACATTCCTCACATTCTTCCTGTCAGTTTTTACTCCATTTTTTCAGGACTCCATGAGCTCGCCAATGTGGGTTTGAGTTGGTATCCTGTGTTAAAACGCTTGTTTGTATAAACTAGCTGAATCTCTATTTTGTGTTTGCTCAATGTCCACAGGTTAGTAACCCTCGCACTTTGGCACTTTACCTATCTGAGTTTGTTTTAATGCGGTCCAAGTATGCTCCAAATGCAGTTTTGCTATCTACTCCCCCGAAGAATGTTCCAGTACATTTGTCAAAGTGATTCTAATCAAGTCACTAAATGAACACAAATCTAGTTATATCTAGGGACAAAATATTCTATGCCAAATGTATTCTTGAATGATGTCACAATTACATATATTTTGAAGAGGACATATCTAACATACCCAACTCTGTTACACATGATGTTTGGACCAAGTGACCAATGGAGCAAATCTGGCCAACCTGCAAAACAGGTTTGTGTAAGATAAGAGCATGTTCAAGATTTTATGGTTCAAATAACCATTGTGTAAAAACTAATGTTTCTTTTTTTTGTGTTTCTTGGGGATGGAATTGGATTAGCCAGGCTGTAAAAATGTGTGAAATGTGCACTAAAATAAAAATCAAATTAAATTCACTAAATCTGGCTTTTCTTTTTTTAAACAAAACTTTTATTTTTTTAATCTCCCCCCATGTGAAAACCCCAACAAATATAAAAATATAATAATTTAACAAAACTTATATAAAATATAAACATATGTGACATTTAACCTTTGTCTTCTGTTAAAAGCTGCCTAGACATGAAGCTAGTCATACACTCCTAATGATACTTGATATAACTAGAACTAGGCCTATCAAACTATCTCCTAGTTTATAACAATGGTTCTAAAGGAATGTTCCTAATATCTAAAATGGAGAAATACTTACATTCAGATGAGGAACTTGTGTCCTGTGGAGGAGATGCTGGAGGCAAGGGCGCTGCAGCAGCTGTAGATAAATTATGAACAGCATAAGTAAAAGTGGGTGGGCAGGACTAAAGTAGATTTGTAAGGTTAGTTAAGGGGAATAGATTAATGCTGAACTTCAAAATGATACTTTCTGCCTACGTCCAAAAATTTTAAGCAAACAATTTTAAGCAAAAAAATTTTAAGCAAACATTTGTCAGTACATCTATGGCCAACTAAACAACGCATGTCTATTTTTAGTCATGCTAGCCAACACTCTAGAAAGAACATTAATAAGGGTAGTAAAATATAGGAAGTGAAAAACAAACAGTTCTAGGCTAAACAATACTACTTTACACAAACAACAAACATTCGAAAACACCACTCCTTAACAAGAGGAGAAGACAAAATGCCAAACTTACCGGACAGGATGCGGTCCCCCACTTCACGCACCAGATCGGGTCTCCTCCGCTTCAGGTCGCTCCATGTGTGCTGGATCTGGGACACTGTTGGACACCTTCCTGCAGGGGTCCAGAGCCTGTCTGCGATCCACTCAGCGATTTGTCTTTTGACAGATTTGGACCTCTGCTGGTCGTATCGCTTGCGAATCATTGTCTAAAGAAAAAGACAAAAAAAAAGGATAACTAATTCATTGACTGATTTATATATTTTATATGTAAACTGTTTGTTAATATTTTGTGTAGATATATATGGTATACTATTACTAAGAAGCTTCCAGTTGCCACCCCACTAAGCTGTACGTTCCTCAATTGGCTACAAGCATTCAGTATTCTAGCTGGGGTGATTAGTGAAAAACAGCCGGATCAGTGTGCGGCGTTGTTTTGCTACCTGGATTCGGTTCGTGAGGCCTATAGGCAGTATGGGGGGGTGTGCTAAATGGCAAAAGTATCAAATGCAGCAACATAGATTAATTAGGATAACACACAAACCAACAGCCCCTCCAAGGAGAAAAAGACAAAAGGAAAGAGCAAGCTAAACCACACCCTTATATATGCTCAAGCGCATAGATGATAGAAATTCACTTGCAATTGGCACTTGCACAGTCTGTCAAAATGGGCTGTTTTTTTTTTTTTTTGGCAATAGCCCATCTTTATCATTCATCAATATGATCCTATAGCTATATATATAAATATATATATATATATATATATATATAGATACATATATTTATACATATATATATATATATACACACACATATACATAAGAACAAACAAAAGAACGTGTGTGTGCTTGTGACTTTTGTGGGAAAATCCAGTCCGATGGCAAAGCCGAGGCTTCGCGCGCAGACAAATCGCAAGGTTTACCCGCAGGCGGCTCCTCTGATTAGGCATCGTAAGCTTTTATATAGGCGCCTATGTAGAGGAGTTGAACTCGGTTAACTCTTGCCTAACAGGAAAGAAATAAGTGATTTTAAAATATGCTTTTTCTTAGCGCATATAGATGTTTTAAACATTTGAACAGCACAAACATTTTTTTCAAGGGCTAAGGGTAATATGTGTGCCGTTAGAAAGAATGATTTTTTAGGGGAACAGTGAGTTTTAATGCAAGCTTGCCAGTGTAAAGCTGCCGGGGATGCGCATCTCCAGCCGCGCGGTCATTCAGTTGCTGAATTGCGCGATGGCTTCTGATTTCGGATCGTGAATACGAATGCGCGAGCGAGCTTCCAATTTTGCTTGGTGAATCAGGGGCATTGACACTGCAGGGAGCCCAGTGACTCTGACTAATAACTTGGACTTTACACAGCAACCTGGACCAAGGTAAACCAACTCTATCCAAGTATTATTTCACAGTTTTCCCTTTTATTTTATGCTGTTGCTATTGTTCTGCTATTGTTGTTAGATTAGTCCTTATTTTTCTGTATTTATTTATGCACTGTGTTTTTGTATGTTTTTACCTATTAAACACTATAAAAAGTGTAAGGGGTGTGGGTGCTGTTGCTGCTCATATGGTGGAGGTGGCTGCACACCTTCAGGGTGACCCAGTGTCTGAGGCCCCTGCAGCACCATCTCTGTCGGAACTGGTGGTGGATAAGGAGGAGGAGATGGAAACCTTACCAAGCAGTCCTGAAGTTGTTCCAGAAGGGGAAGCTCAGACAAGAAAGAAGCCACAGTTAAGTGCAGATGCAGTGAAAAATCTGCTCCAGTTGGCATAATGGCACAGCTTGGTGACCAGGAACCTAATTAGGTTCTCTTGGAGAGTTCACAGTACTGAGTCAACAGATTCAATGGTCTGCGGCAATTCCACCTTTGACCAACTCAGATGAGGAACCCTTCAGTCCAGCACCCAGTGTCTGTATAGAGTCATACCACTCTGTAAATGGGGGAGTTTAAAATTTATCCTGATTGTCAGGGGTCTAAAAAGCTTTGTATAGAGGACAGCAAAATTTAGCTATTTAAAAATTTCTGTTCTGCTTTGGTACTTTATTGTAATTTGTGTATCTGTTTCTATTTGTACTCTTGGAATTGTTTTGTTTTTCTTTTATTTGCAAATAGGCTGTCTATACTTCTCTAATAAAAATGTACAAAAAAAGTTTATTGTTGCTGACCACTGCCTGTTCCTGACCCATTGTTTATATCTAGTCTGGACTGCTTGTCTACTACCTCTGTACTTATTTGGTGGACTGATTGCCCATGTATAACTGTTTTTTTACTCTAGATTTGCCTTGTAGTGCTTTCACTGCTTACTCTGTGGACCCCTGGTCTTCTGCCAGTACAAACTAGATGCCACCTGACCACCAATGTGCCCCTCTAGATCTTTGTGTGTTTTCTCTGCAGCACATGTAGTGTAGTATTGCAGCCAGTTATTTTTGTCCCAGGTTGTTTTCCTAACTGATCCCCATGCATGACCTTTAATTATA
>NW_027319372.1:0-4108 GCF_032062135.1 Pyxicephalus adspersus
GTTCCTTTCGATACAGAAGAAGAAGTTATTGAAAAAGCCAATGGAGTCAAATATGGACTTGCTGCTACTATATGGACAAGAGACGTGGGACGTATCCACCGTGTTGCTAAGAAATTGCAGTCGGGTCTTGTATGGACCAATTGCTGGCTTGTGAGAGACCTTAACTTACCTTTTGGAGGCATGAAAGCGTCAGGACTGGGAAGAGAGGGAGGCAAAGATTCATATGAGTTCTTTACTGAAGTGAAGACTATTACCATAAAACATTAATATTGTTTTTACAAACAATTACTGTAAATAAAAGCCACTGCTTTCATTAATATTATAAGTACTTTATTTGTTTATTTCACAACTTCATCAAACAAAGTATAGGTTGGAATTGAGTGCCACCAGACAGTCTTACCATCCACATGGATTGTTCAAGTTGACACAAGTGTCCTCATATAATCTAAGGGTTCATTTATAATAAAAAGCAGATATCACCTTTCACTATACGCTCTCTCTCTTATGTTTTGCTGTGTACCCCATTTCCCATCACGTCCACACATAGTAGCCACTATAAAGGGGGTCATTTTTTCACTGTTCACCATTTTTCCCATTAACCCAACAAAATTGGTTTTAGTAGGGGTTCCATATTTGCTGAAAATTATTTCAATTGTTCCTCAAGGTTATAAGTTAGAGAAAAGCTGCTTCATACCACTGTCATGAGGACATAATAGGTAATAAAAAATACAATATTTTACAGTACCTTTGATAATTTTTTTTATAAGGAATAACTGTTCCAATAGCTATCTAAGAGGGTATCTACCCTTACTTTGTAGGCATATCATCTCATTTACTGCCATGTTTTCATGAGGGAAAATAACTAAAATCAAAACCCCATACAAAACTGAATGCCATCAATAAATTACACAGTTCTTTGCAAAGCTTTCCTTTTATGTAATACCAAACATTTTTTCTGCAATCTTGTTAATATATGGCGTATGACTGTCAGGCTGCTTATTATATAAAAAAAAAAAAAAAAGCCTAGCTTCTCCAATTCATTAAATTGAGTTTGAGATTTGTTTGAAGACTTTCACTAAGTGACCCATTCATTCAAACAAAGTCATTAGTTACATTATGCTATATGAAAAGCTCTTTGTTCTTTTTACTTTTGTGCCCTTTCATAAGCATCTTTTTACAGTAATGCTATTTATCACGCATGCCTAGATATATAACTGAGATATGTTTCCATCTCCTTTCCTGTACCTCCCTTATAAATTCCCAAAATAGTAGCAGAGTAGTGGAGAAAGGAAGTGGTGTTTGACCTGTTGGCTTTATAGCTCTTGCTTCTCTGCAGCTTGTCAGAAGCCTGCCATGTGATTTGCTGGTTTATGTCAGCTTATGACCTTTACTATGAGTGATCGAAAGAAAGCCTAAAGAGACACCAGTCCTCACCCTTATGTCTTTCATCATAACATTATCAGAAAGTTCTTCATTCATTTCTGTAACCTCTCACCTACGTCCTTCCTTGCCCAGAAATGTAACCATGGCAGGACTCCAAATGACTAACTAAAGGAAAATGTAAAAGAAGCTGCTTGTGAACATTGATTTTTCAGACCTGATCCTTTAAAATACATGCATGAAATGGAGGTCACATGTTAAGATTTTGAAAGCTAGTCCTGCATGAAAAAGTTGTACCAGATGAACGTGGAACGCAACGTGAGTTCAGATGTTTTATCAACATGATTCTATTGCCTATTTCTTTTCTATTGTGTATAGCAAAACAATGCACTTTTACTTACTCAAATTGTACCTGTTTGGCTGCTACTTTGTTTATGTCAAAGATTAAATAGAAGAGGAAAAATGTACTGTGTAAAAATAATTCTCATAACATTATAACCATTTTATTATACATCAGAATGTTTGGGTGGTTTTACTGTAACATAGGAGGTTGCCAAGAAGATCTAGGATGTAAACTGAAGGTATCTAGTAGTAAACGTGACTTGCTATGAATCATTCCTGACATTTAGTAAAAAAAAATTATAGTTTTTCAAAACATACCAAATGTAAGAAAATTAAAGCAAAGTTACTTAAAACATAAGTTTAGGCAAATATATACCTATAAAAAACTACAGTCTAATGTATTTTGAATGACCTTACTAGACACTAAAGTTAATTTACACCAAAGTCATTTAACAGATTTGTGTTTTAGAACTTGGAAAGTAAAGCACAACATACAATTAGCAGATGTGGAATAGGAATGTACAGCTCAGAATACATATAGGCAGTGCTGAATATAGAATTTGCAATGCATCAAACAAAATTAGGTGGTGTGTAATGGGAAATGCATATCATAGCAAACAGGATAGCAAATTTTTGGGATAGGGTACAGCTCAACGTACAGAATATGGAAAATGCAGCACAACATGAATTTGTTGGTGTTTGCAGTACTAGGGGCAAGGCAGGAACAGGCCTCGGTAATTGCTGACAACAATATTTTGTAGTGTATATGTCTCCCTTTCCCTTAACCAAGTCAGCCCATATGTCAATATACAATGTTCCAGGTGAAGGAGGGAATAGGGTTGTTTAACTTTGCTTACATGAAAAACCATATAGCTAAAATTAGAGGTTTGGAGGGATTTCCGAAAGTTGAATACAGTGTTGAGGAACAGTATGATTTTCACAGACAGTCTCATCACAGAGCACTTTGGCTGTGGGCTTTTTAAAAAAGACTGGAGAACATACAGCATCCTCAATCTGATTGATTACAGTAAAAAATCAGAATATTAAATTGGTACTATTCATCCTCATCCCCTCTGTGCCCATGACGCTGCATGTCACTCTTTTCCATGCGCTCCAAATAACCAAAAAAAATTTTATGCAAGTATTACCAGGATGCATGCACTTTCACTGTACTTGCAGGTATGCCAATTGGCAATAGTAAATTGGTTTAGGTATGATGGTTAGGCTAAATTGTTTCCGGTTTGCACAATTGCCAGAAGTCCAATCAACATTTGTTATACAGTTAAAAATTAAATTTTTTAATATTTTGCCTCCTTTAAGGAAATATAACACTCGGTTACAAGATGTAAAGGGCACAAACTGTTGCAGGTATACAATTTAGCCACCTAGAAGTGCCTGCACATACCTAATTGTTGCTAAGCCCCATTCACTACACAATGCTATCGGCCTGTCCGTATAATGGGCAATTTTACTGGCCAATAGAAATGCACAAGACTAGAAAGGGATGGGCACATTTTGGTTCTACCAGAAAAACTGAGAATTGACCTTAGAGGTTTTTTGAGTATGTACACCTCTTGGTATCAGCAGCAGTTTACACTTCCTTCCTTTAGTGCCTCTTTAAAAACATATTATAATTTGATGAGTGCCAATGTACTACCACGATTGCCAGCTATTTCTGTGTTCTTCTATTTGAATAGAAGCAGGTTAAAGGAGTTATGTATGTGATCATATAAATGTAAAAATAAAAAACATTTTCCCATAAGACTATATTCCAACAATCGGCACAAAATGTACAAAAAAGGTTTATCTGGGTAATAGAATATGCTCTGATGGGAAATAATGGACGTTGTTCAAGTCATTTTGGGAAGGATATTCACTTTGCTCGGTTCCCATCAGGGTTGTAATTTGTCAGATATTAACACACGTAACTAAGGCTTCGTAGAAGTATCACTTGTGTTTCAACATGCTTTGTTCCTGGCATCCTCTATTTCCTTTCCTTCCCCACCCAGCCATGAATAGATAAAGGAGGATCTTCCTCTGCAGGGTCATGTTAGAAGATAAGAGAACTATTGTCATGTGAAATGCTGGATGAGCTGCAGACCTCTGAGATGATATCAATTGCTAAAAGAAAAAATGACACATTGCCAAGTCCTTCTGTGTGGGAAAGATGAAATCCAAATGACAGCAAACTGGAATAAAAAGAGCATCGTGGCAGATTACGAAGCTGGCATCAACCTAAACTTGCTGACTATAGTTCAAAGACATTGCAAAGCATTGTGTGTTTAACACCAGGTGAACCCAAACCTACACAAAACAGTGGATAAACCATCCTGAGGGTTTATGTGTGCATATTTATGAATAAAGTGCTGTGTGCCTGTGTTTTTTT
>NW_027319373.1:0-4104 GCF_032062135.1 Pyxicephalus adspersus
GAGCTTTCCTCTGCTGTAAAAAACCCTAGGCACCCTAGGTTGGCGCCTGTAGACTTCTGCATTACAATTCACGGCTGCATTAGTCACATTAGTCTGAGGAACTGTTTTGTTCCTGGAAAACACGTCACAATACTATCCTATGTTCTGGTCATGTAACTGAACCCCCTATGTATATGGATATGCAGGAAATTAGCTTTAAATCAGTCATTATTTTTAGAAATGTTAAAAAAATATTCTGCATTTAACAAATATAACAGGTGTCCTTGACCATTCACAAGTATCCTTTCTCTTATATCTTTCTCTCTATCTGCTGCTGGGTGAAAGGGCTGACTGCTAACATAACATGATAAAGGGTACAAGGTCCTGTGCATTTATTATAGGGAAGCCACTAGAGGGCACCCTATTGGCCAGAAACTGACCTGAGTTTACTTAGACTCTCGGACAAGCAGAGGTTTAGTTTGAAGACATCTTTGATGTGCGGATTGGATGTTGGACTGTGGACTCTACATGTGGACTGTGGCTTTGTCTACACGGTGGCACCCAACAGAGAATTAACCGGAACGTCTGGTGATTGGAGCAGTTTTGTTCATTGGACATTCCTTGAAGAACAGTTCATATTTTGCAATGGTTTCAATAAACATCAGAAAAGGAAATGGCCCCGGTAAAGGCCGACAATCAGCATTTGACAAAGTTGCCGGAGCACTGGATGTTGGATTGGTTCACAGCCTTTCAATTAGCCTTTTGCGAATTTCTTTTAGCTCCTTTCTGTTCACCTCAAAACCCTTCCTTCACGGCACAAATTTTGATTTTTTTCCTGATGATTCCAGTAAAACACTCACTGTGAGAAAAAGGTGTAATTATCATTGATTATGATGCACTAAAAACTGCAGAAATGGAGGGAAAAAAGTGGATGTTGATTGCTAAACACCGAACGATGATTTCAGCTGCAGCCAAAATTATTCATGAATATACATAATTACTAAGTTTCTGCGCCCGCTCTCAGAACAAGGAAACATTAAGAATGGGGGGGGACAAATTTGACTATTTTGGTTCTGGAAACGGGCAGTTTACTAAGTTCTAACATACACAGGGAATGCAACATTTTTATGTATCTTTATGATATATATACCGTATAAATTATTCATTCATGCAAAAGAGTTATTATCTAGTGAATCAACTGATGAGTACTGGCACTAATATATTTGAGCTGGGCATCAATTAATGACTTTTGATTACAGGAAAGGTATAAACCCAGTGGTGTAGGGATCACAATGGCAACTATAGGGCTTGCTATGGCATTCAGGGCCAATGGGGACCCGTAGAGACCCATGAAACTGTATCCTTTGGGTGTAGGTAGGTATTGCGTCCTTTGAGTGTCTCCCTAATTTTATTACTCACTGGTCTCAGTATTGTAGGTAGGCAGGGACAGACTGGTAGTGCAGACCTGGCTACAATGGGTACAATTTTGCCATAATATAATGCTACAAAGATCAGGTCATGGCTGCCCAGTCCCCTATAGTTCTGGCTGATAAGTGGAGCCTAGAGCGGTCTTGACTTGGAGTGAGGGGCTTCACTTTGAATAGAGAGCTTTGGTTAGAGTGGCACTAATGCCATGGGTGGGGTGCCAACACTTAGTAAACTACTATCTCCTTCCGTGACGATCCTCTGGCATTTTATGTCACACTGAGTCAGCTTGATCACTACCTACTGACACCAATAACAATCCCCCCATATGGTGGCAGACTTGGCATGGCTGGATACTGCTGCATGAAAGTTGGGTTGAATCGGCACCAATGCATTGATATTTTTTTTTTTTGCCAATGGTAACACAACATTGCAATGAACCTATGGCTTGTTCACACAGGTGATGGGATTGCTGGCAATAGTCTGAGTGGTCAAGATGTTCCTTGCTTGGCCATAGGGATTGAATAGGGGTAGTAGGAGGCATTTGACTACTGCCAATGAAAGCAGCTCAGAGATTTGTTCATTGTGAACAAGGAAAATGGTTGGAGATTCCGGGTGGTTGGCAGCCTTATCAGCAACTGTTGTTCTCACTGTAAATCTGAACTAATCCTTGGAGGTCGAGGATCTTCTTCGTAGTACAGTTCCCACAGATCAGAACCAAATGTTATTTTCCCAAAATGAGGAACTCTAACTTATGGAAGAGCATGGGAGAGCCACATTCCCCTAGGTGGGGGAAAATATGCTCAACCTATTCACACATAGCACAATTCTTCTCAGGCCAGATGGAAAGGTAAGTCCTCCTTCCCTCTTAAAAACCACACGATAGCTTCACCAACTTCTTCCAAATCCCTTGCTGTACTCTGATCTTGCACTATGATGTTAATATATAAGACTGACGCCTGGATCTGTAGAAGGAGGGATTGACCAGGCTGCTGGTTCACTGAACTAAGAATGAAGATGATGTGGCTGGGATATAGACTAATGCACTGCTGGTATTCCCCAGATCACCCTGCAATGATGGGCTCACTGTTCACTGTTTCCAGGTTCTGGGTATAGAAATTTTGGAACAGGTGGCTAAAACGTAAGGTACCAGGACAACAAATTATCTCAGAGTCAGGAACAAGCCAAAGGCCAGGTCACAAATTGGGGTAGCCAGGAACATGCAGTGGTGGGCAACTGGAGCAAGAGACACTAAAAGTCATGGAAGACACTTGGAACCATGGGAGAAACTCGAGGACCATGGGGGGTCACAGGAGACACTCAGAGTCACAGGGTTTTTGAGTCAAAAGAGACTCTTGGGAATATTGGGGGTCATAGGAGGTTCTTGAGGTAACCAAAGCACAAAAGATCACCTGAGATAGGATAGCACAGTGATCAGAACTTGTATAGCGATGCTTCACTCAAACATTGAGCAACATGCTATTGCAGAGCCAATGCTGGATGGAGGAATGGTGATTATATCCAGTAATAATGAGCCATCCCATCCATAAAGGGGACACAACAAAACTTATTGCAAAGATGATTAAACTAGATTTAAAGAGGAGCTCCATATGTAAAAGAATACATTCTTACCTACCCCTCATTGCAGTCGCTGGTGATCCTCACACACTTCCTAAATTCCACACTTATGGAAAACCCACATTACTCTGTGATATTATGTGGCCCCTCATACCATCCAAGTGCTTTAGGTATATTGGTGCACCATTAAATGGCTCAAATATTTCTAGTCTATGTTAAAGTCCCTAGTGAAGAAGAGACACTTCCTCTACATTTCTAATTCTCCCTGAAAAACCCACACACCTCACATCAGCCCACAAAAGCCTCGTCTAATCCACCCTTCTGGAAAAAAGCCATCTTGGCAGATCACCCGTCCATCGCTTAAACTTAAAACATTTCAACATTTTCCGGGGACCTAAAACCCTGAGAGCAGAGCCGGTAATTGCATAGAAATGTCTGTTTTCCCTCCACCGAAGGGAGAAAAGATGTAATAATGCATCATAGCACAAAATATCGGCCGGATTTCCACTTATCAGCATTCCACGTCGGCAGCACTTGAGGCCTCGGATAATCCGGGCAGCCTTCCGCTCCACGGACACGACGGCCTATAAGTACCAAAAGAATGAGACCATGTTGCTTATGCCGCATGTACACAACACAAGAGAAATCGTTAGAATACCTTTATCGATAAGAGGCTGGAGCTTTAATCCTGCTTTATCCGGAGTGTTTTGATAATTTCTCCCAGCGAGGTCCGGGAATTAGGAATCTGATTCAGCATTTGAATTGATTTGCTGCTTAGTAACACCTCTTTATGTGAAGGTCAGAGCTTAACTTCCCGAGCTGCACTTCTACTGAAAGCCTGAAATATGTGAAAATTAAAAAAGCTTCTTAAGGGGAAAAATATAAAACAAACAATATGCTTCTTCAAAAGAAAGGAAATCGTGGCTTTCAGTGGCAGATCTGCTCGGTAGGCCACTGGAAGCCGAGTGGGGGGAGAATCCTTAGGTAAAGGAGAACCCAAGATGACCCTTGGAGATTGACTGTTGATTTTCGTAATGTTGCTTCTGCCATGAAAGTTCTAGTTTTATAAATGGAGAAAAAAGACACATTGCAATTTATAGGGGTTTATTTTACCAAATTTGC
>NW_027319374.1:0-4104 GCF_032062135.1 Pyxicephalus adspersus
ATTAAACAGGATTTATATAGCGCCAACATATTACGCAGCGCTGTACATTAAATAGGGATTGCAAATGACAGACTAATACAGACAGTGATACAGGCCTTCCCTTGTATTAGGATCATTATTGGTCCATCGTCTGTGGATCCACTAGGACGGTAGTTCGGACGATGGACGACTGGCGCTGTACACACGCCAGATTCTCGCCCAATATCGGCCCATTATCGGGCGAGAACTGTTGGATGTGTGTACGTAGCTTAAGAGTGCTAGCTTATCAGTTATTAGTTCATTGAAAGTTTATCAGCTACACCAGGCTTTTTTCTTGAAGTTTGCTTTTGTAATGGATGTGATATGTTCATTTGTTATGGTAAATTGGTCTTTTAATTCATAAATACATTTTTTTAAATTCCCACCTGAATCATTTTTCATATTCTACAGAATGTATCCTATTATTCTATATCTTTACTACATTAGAGTGATCACATTTTTTATGTGAACATTGTTGTTTATGGCTTCATTGTGGCAGTACTAAAGTAACATAACTCTGTAGTTATCTGCAATACACAGCTGTAAAATTTGACCTTCAAATAGGTTGAAAGCTTACAGTATATCACTATATTGCTACTTTTCTTATGACAAGAGATTATAAAAGTTCAAACACATGCTAAAGAAAACAGTTTTTAGTTATGTGGCAAAAACTCCAAAACATACACCTTGAGTAAGTATCGGACACTATTTCAAGTCCTTAGGTGTACAGGTAAATGTTTGTGTCGTCATAGGCAATACAAGTTTCAACAGAGCTTTAATCTGCACATTTTGGCTCTCACTCCAGATCCCTAAATTTACAGACAACTGACAGTGTAATGTTCTCTCACAGTTGTGATTCAGTGCCTTCCACTGTCATAAATGCTATCTAAGAATTTAATGCCAGCTATAAGACATCATGTATGTTTCCTTGGTCATTCGGCAGCATTCTCTATCATTTCAAATATTTCATATGGTATATTTGTAAACAAGTGCTAAAATCTCTCTTAATATTTTCCCAATAGCTGTGTAAAATTATTTCTGGCATCCATCTAACAATTTCCTAACTGTGTTTTGTCTAAGGTTTACCCATCCTTTGATGCTTGGTTCAGGTATTCACACAACTGGAATCCCTCACCCAGCCATAGTGCCTCACTCTGGAAATAAAGAGATGGATTGCTATGACAGAAGCATGTAAGTATATGCATTTAAAAAATAAACTTTGTCAATACTTCTGATGTCAAACAACACAAAAACAAAACCCTTGCTTTCACTCACTGAGCCTTTTTCCAACTGGTTATCCTAAATACTCCAGTACTCAATACTGTGTGTACTGTGTTACCACATTAGTTAACTGTTTCTCCATACTCAAAGCATTTTTAGATAAGTGGAGGTCAGCTTCATCATCTAAGATAACCACTGATGCACAAAGAAATCCAGTATTTTTGTTAAATAGCTTATGGGTATTATGGGAATTATGGGTGTCCAATATCTTACTTAAAGAGGATTAGGAATTGCATATTTCATTTAAAAATTATTATATGTATTAATAATAATAATAATAATATTAATATATTAAGAAATAATTTTAATTTCACAATTGAATAATTGTAAATACAAATTGTTAAAACCATACAGATTTATACTTAATATATTATATAAATGAAGCCCACAAATTGGTATCATTATATGATTACATTTGCGGTCAAATTGATTTTGGACTGGCCTGGCAAGTATGTCTGGAGCTGACAGAAATTGGGTGCATTAGTCTGAGAGTGAGCCTGGAAGCCACAGCATGAGGCAGCTCCCTTGGTTCTGGAGGAAAAACTACAGGCACCAAAATAACTCTGAAAACTTGTGAGTACCAGGCGTTGGCCGGATGTAGCCACTTGTGGTTGCAGGAGTTTTGTTTGCCAATCATTTGGAATTTATTTTGCTGAAGCAAGCTGTTTTATTGTTATGCTGAACTACGGTAAGGCTGCGGACCACAGAATGGGGACCGCTCCTTTAGAGTAACAAGAAAATTCTCTAGTTTAATTAAAGGCATCAAACATCTACTAGAGAGCTCTCCTTATACACTGATCTATCAATTGCCGGATTTACCCTTGTGTTCATGTTACCTACCACTCTTAAATTTGGATAGTTTTGCTCAAAAATCTTATGAAGCAATTGTGTATGAAAAAAGAGAATATTGCTGGCCTTCATTCTCAATAATTGCTATAGTGAACCTACTTTCCCTATCAAGCTCACTGATATCATCCTATATAGTAAATTCATAATAAACAATATACTGTAGCCACCCTCTATTTTTAGATTTTTTTAAATTAGCAATTTCATCTCATATCCACGTTGCTTTCGTGGATATGAGATGACGTGGAACCTCGATATTGCCTTTTTCTAGGAGAAACAATGGAAAGATGAAGTGTTATCTTCCCAGGATCGATTAAAACCTTCTTTCTCTTCTCAGGGGTGTTAAGATCTGCCACTTTCCAGGAGACAAATTTTAAAGATGGCTTTAATCAAATTATAACTGCCAAACGTTATTTAAAAGGTTACACTGAAAAAATATGCAAAGAATCAGGCAATACATCTCTGACATCTCTTTTTTTCATATAGCTGGTATAGCAGCTTACATGTTTAAAAATTCCATAGCCCTGCTGGAGTCTTCACAAAGTTTTTGTTCTCCATTCCATAATACTCGCAATTTAGCAGGTTACAATAATGAAAATGTAATATTCTGCTCTGTCAGGCATTTGCATATAGGAATAAAACCTTTGCATTATTCTTTCCCCATTCACCTGGAAGTCGTTAATTTTTTTGTAGGAATTCAAAACATATTTCTTGCCTATAAAGTGTAGAAATTTAACAATTACATGGCGTGGTCTTTGAGTAGCACCTGTTTATTAGAATTAACTAATATACATTTTAACAATCACAGTTGCTTTTCACTATTAATCATTAGTTCAAAACTAGAACACACTACATCCATATCACATTACGTGATGACACTGTTTGTCTTCAATAGACTGTAATTTGCCACCTCCACCCTCCCAGTCAAAGGAGCAGACACCCCAGTGATGTGGGTGGGTTTCAACTCCTGAAGGGGAGACGCTCTGCCCAACAGATCTCCTCTTAACAGCTCACATAGCTTCAGCTTCTACTCTCCTCCCAAATGTTGCTCTGGTTTTTAAGAAGGCTACGGGCTGAAGAGACCAGGTAAAACGCTGCTTACTCTGCTAACTCCACCTCCAGAAGACCAAAATGCAAAGACCTAAAGTTTTTATGGCAAAATGAATGATAAGCAAAGAATAAAGAAAATGCAAATAAGACTACTCCACAATCCCCAATCTCCCTATATCCTTATCTTCAAAAAGGAAGCAAAGTCATTACCAGGTAACTACAGACCCGTTAGTTTAACGTCCATAGTTGGAAAAGTCTTAGAGAGTTTGAAAAAGAACCACATAGAGGAGTTTCTGCTATTAAATAATATTATAAATGATAGTCAGCATGCCTTCAAGAAAGACAGAAGTTGTCAAACACATTTACTCTCTGTTTATGAGGAAGTAAGTAAACAGGTAGACAGTGGAATAGCAGTTGATATAGTGTACTTGGTCTTCGCTAAAGCATTTGACACAGTACCCCACAGACGGTTAATATGCAGGTTAGGGTCGATAGGTTTAGAATCAATCTGTAGGTTTAGAAGTCAATCTGTAAATGGATGGAGAACTGGCCTAAAGATCGCATCCAGAGTGTTGTAATTAATGATTCATTCTCTGAATGGTCTAAGGTTATTAGTGGTGTACCCCAGGGTTCAGTGTTGGGACCTTATAAATGATATAGAGTTTGGGATTAAAAGTACCTACAATCAGGCCTGGGTGTACTGTTTGATTGGGCAGCCAAGTGCCAAATGACATTTAATATAGATAAATGAAAAATTATGCACTTGGGAGCTAACAACATGCATGCTTCATACTGTCTAGGGGGAATACATTTGGGGGAGTCAGAAATGGAAAAGGATCTGGGGGTTCTGGTAGATCATAGACTTAATAACAGCATGCAATGCCAAGCTGCAATATCTAAAGCTAGTAA
>NW_027319375.1:0-4103 GCF_032062135.1 Pyxicephalus adspersus
CTATATAAATACTGTTTAATAACGATAAAAATAATTTTGTGCAGGCATTGTTCATGCACTATGGAATATAATAAACTATTCACATGTGATTAATGTTCATTTAAAGTCTTTGTTTTACCAAAGGTGGGTGAATATAGGTGAATGTACTTTAAAGGTATTAAGAAGACATGGGCAAGCGTACTGATACGTTAGTTGAATAGTAAGTGTCATTCCCAATATGTCCACTAGGCAGAGCTTTGTTAATCTTCATTCACAGTCAATACAAGTGTCAATTCCTGTGCCTATTCCCACTAAACACATTTACTGAATGAATTAATGTGGATTTTTTTTATATTGTTCCCCTATGTAATCAAGTGGGAAAAAATTCAGACAGAGGAGTAACACCCCCCCCCTTTTGGGTGACACTATCAGGCAGGCATTAGATTGGGTACTTCAGGTGTCCAATTGGCTGTTCTATATGGAGAGATTCTAATGTGATTCTTGTTTAATTCTTCCAATGGTAACCATTGCCTAGGTTTTGGTACACTGTGATAAGCTGTAGATGTTTGCACCTGAAGTCTGTAATCTTCTTTTATTAGGAGAAGGCGGTCATGGTGTTAAGGCATAGGGAGGGCATGGTGCTGGGGCCAATATGGACAAACAGGAAACACAACTAAACTAAAGGGGGTTTGTTATATTTTCCTGAAGTTCTGTACTGAAGTACACCTACATTGACAACGTTTGCCAATAACTAGAGCTGTCCTCCGCATTACCTGTTTTCACCACAAGATGTCCTTGGTCAATCAATCAAAAATTAGGATATACTGCAAGTGCAGAACTTCTTGGACCCTCCCCTGAGCACTTGATCCGAATATATCTTTTTTGATCCAAAGAGTGGCTTTGATTGCATTGCATCAAAACTGAGCTATAATACAAATACGTTTTTCCTATTTATTGTACAGTGCTGCATATTATGTTGGCGCTATATAAATACCCAACCCCCTCTCTGTGCCCCCACCTATTTTTCTTACCTTTCTTCTATCTGTAGAAATCCCTTACTGTAGTCCAGGTGGAGAGCACCCTACATGATGTAATTACCCTATACAACCAGGAGGGGGTGCTGAAGTGACTGGTCACCTAACCTGTCTCCTCCATAGGAAGTGCTGCTACTACATTAATGAGCAAGCGGTTTCCTTTTTTTAATTTATACATATTTGATTATAGGTCTACATAACAGAATTATCACATGAAAAGTTATCTTTTGAAATAAGCAAATCACAGCTACAAACACAGCTGCGACGTTGAGTCATATTAGGCAGATTGCCAAACAACAGCATATGTCAGCTATAAAAATCTCTGACAATTAACATTTGGAGATATAGGTTTTTAAAGCTCCATGGAGCAACTAAATGAATCCCAAAGAAGATAATGAGCCTGATTTTTTAAAACTCCCTAAGACTGGTGAAGAAAGACCATCATGGGTGAACCTGGGTGATCCAGCAAACTTGTCAATCTTCTCTTGGAGATCTTTAATAAATCAGACCCAGTCAAGTGTATCAGTCAAAAAATTGATTTACTCTGTTGAATCTTGGGATCAATCTTCTAAAACATGGAGGATATAAGGTAAATGTTTTCTGATATTTAGTTTCATTAATTAAATACCCTGCTTATGTTTTTTTCCTATTATTACTACCATTATTCATTTTTAATCTATTATTTTTTAAGTTTTAATTAAAGTTTTAGTATGAATTTGCCCTCCTGCCTTTTCATTAAATCTGCTCTTTGGTCTTACTTCCATCAAATCTGCCTCCTGACCTCCCTTTAGCTCAATCTACTCCCCAGCCTTCCCTTCAGTCTTGCACAGTTGTTCCTCTCCTGAACACTATGAGATTCTCACAATGTGAATTAGAAGCTGCAGCAAGCCGGAGCCCGCCTCATTTCCTGGCTGGAGGACATCCAACATTATCCAGCCTTTTCTTCCTCAGCCTGACTGTCCCTGCCCTCTCTCTTTCATCCATTGAATCTCAGTTTGTTCAATCGTGGAGATTCAGCTTTATTACAGCTGCCTGTTTTCAGGAATCAATGTACAGCACCCTTGTGGCCCCTCCCACTAGCCATGATCTCCCTGCAATGCAAAAAAGTGCAGGAACCCAGTAATGGTGTCACTGAGTCCAAAATAGGGTATGTAATAAAAACAGAAAAGTGTTTTTTTTTTTAATTTTCATGAAGAGGAAGAAAGGGGCAGATTAAATGTCAGCATTATTCATTTTTAATACACTGTATTTCTTTGTAACATTGTATCAATTAAAAGTGCAGCTAGACATAGGCACAGCGCCATCTGCTGGTGGCAGAAATTGTATATAACCCCCCCTACTTGTTAGGAGCCTTTCTGCACAACTAAAGGAGAACGCATATTCACAGCTTCAACATACAGCAGTACTGAGGAAGTATGGTGGCCACTGTTGCTGACTTTTCATATAAAATGCCTGTATGAGTATCTGAGCTTAGTAAGAGAATAATTGCCCCCATTTTTTTCCATTTCATCTTGCTGTGCCAAATACTTACCTTCCTACTGTCCCCTTTAATAGTCACTGCCCTGCCCAGCATTATAGTCCACACTCACACCATAGACCCATCAGTGCCTCTTTCCTATTTAATGTCACCAGAAAGTCCCCACAGAAAGTGGGGTATATACAGCTTCTGCCGCCAGAAGGTGCTCTAGTTGAGTAGAGTTTCCTTATCCAAGAACACAGGGCACTAGATGTGATGAATGGGGAAAGTTGTCCCTATTCAACCTCTAGTGTCCCGCGTATCACCTGCAGTCACAGCTGTGACTGCAAAGTTCCCACGGTCATGTGACCGTGGGAACTGAACTGCAGAAAAACTACAGTTCCACTACCATCCCCAGGGCACTACATGTTAATTAACCTGTAGTGCCCCGGGGATCGCACATTCTTCTCAATGATTGCTGACTCTGCTGCAATCATTGAGAAGATGCCCGGCCGGCAAGTATCTTTTACTCTGTAACAGGCACAGCACAGTGGATAAAAGAAAAATGAAACAAATATATCATAATATTAATATGCTGGAAAGTGTGTTACAGAGTAAGAGATATCATGTCATTGTAGGATAACCTGTAAAAAAAAAAAAAAATTACCGGTAGTTAAATAATCACAAACACTCAATAAATTAAATTAACATTATTATTAATATTTTACCACATTTTCTTTATCCAAATTTTTATCATCGAATCTCTTTTTTTTTGGTTCGGGTCTACCTGAATTTGAACAGCCATTTTGGGTCGAATATAAGGACAACCCGAATTCAAACACCAACACTAGTCACAGTACACGATCAAGCAAACTTTACCTTTTGCCAGCTCATCCGGCAAAATTAAAATTTTCCAGTTTGGAGAAAATCATTTAAAAATGATTTCGACAAAATCACTCCTCCCTCATAGGTCAGCAGAGTCACAGTTATTTGTCATCAATGACTGATCTCCTGTTACTTCCTGTACAGCTTGTCATTCATTCTTACTCATATCTCTTATTTCCAGAACTCTGATATATATTAATAATAATAACTTAGCAATATGTCAGCTTGAGGTTCTTCTCTTCCTCTTCCTTTTCTGTTTTCTTCCTCTTTCTCTTCCCCTACATTTTTCTCTTCCTCCTTTTCTTTCTCTTGTTTGCTCATCCTCCTTCTCTTCTTCTTTTCTCTGCTCTCCCTCTCTCTTTTCCTCTTTATATTTCTTTCTTTTTCTTTTTCTTGGCCTTTCTCTTCTCTTGACGAATTGGTAAACATTTGAAAAAAGACTACATTCCAACCATTCCAACCTGTTGGCTGAAATTGATACTGCAAAATATTAATTCTATTGCTATTTGAAATATATATATATATATTGGATCTGATTTATCAAAGCTCTCCAAGACCGGACAAATAGATTATCATTGGAGAATCTGGGTGATACAGGAAAGCAAATAATTTGGTATAAAAATGCATACAAAACCTTGTGGACATTCAATTCAGCAGTTAGCCAGCTATATCCTAACAGGCTTATTTTGGTTGTCAGCCCTGTCTCATGGATGATAAAGAGATGTAAGTGGTGGAACAGTGGTAAATGT
>NW_027319376.1:0-4101 GCF_032062135.1 Pyxicephalus adspersus
AATCTGAGGGTGACGTCCTTCTCAATGGCCATATTGTGACATCTGAGGATACATATGATGTCTGAGGATACATATGATGTATTTGTAGTTTATATATAGCAATTCTCAACTTTAGTGCAGCACCGCTCCTGCCCCATAATTTAACACTTAGGGCTTTTACATCCTACTGGTGCTGGGTCTCTGTTTCTCAGCTCAGTTTCTCAGCAGAGTTTCTCCGCTTTGTGTTTTCTATGAATGTTTTGGCCAGCCAGTAGAAGTCATATCTGATCTCCAGCCCAATGTGTCAGCACTGATTAGCACAATATGATCTCTTTTCATTCCTGATGGCGTGGGAGTGTTACTGAGTCGGTGCTGCAGGAGGGAAGAAATCAAGTGAACCAAATGCTTTGTCCTACTCATGTTCACAGGTAGAGCACAGCCTTAAGAAAACACGTGCAACAGCTATAAGGATCATACCAAAAACCAATCCAACAACATAATAGAAACTATTTACCAATATAATCTTACTGCACTCCAACCAATATTTATATAAGATTTTATTTAGATTTTCAGCTAGCTTAGACCTCTTGGCCACCAACTATTAGGATATGTTTATCTGGCCAGTGATCTCATATTGTATCACACTGTTTATTCTGTCTAGCGGTGTTGCTTGTAGCAGCAAGGAGAACAAGGAAATAGCAGCCCCTGCTTCTCTGTAGCCTAAGTAAGCTATTTTTATAGAAAGCATACAGGTAAAACTTCAGAATTATTTTTCATCCAAATATAAGTTTGTACAACAAAAAGGTCAATAGTTTCGTCAAGGTCAACAATGTGTGCATTTAATGATTTTTTTTATGACCCATATATAGAGTTTCATGCGTTTCGCAGCCAGATTTCTCTCTTCTTCAGGGGGGAATTGGGTAATGGGGAGTCTCAGAATTAGCAGAGTGGGAAGTGGTCAAATAAAAATTTTCTCTAAAGCTTTGCACAAATATCATACTATTGTAAATTATTTACCCTTAACCCTCAGGTCCTGGTTTTGTGATGCTCTCAGTAGGCCCCTTGTGTTGTTGTTGGACAAGAGAACCCCCTTTGTGTGCTGTGGGGCAGGAAGATTCTTTCAGTGGTGGGTTCTCCTGAATACAGATGCCATCTATGGGAGAGGTAAGTATTCGTCCTCTCTGCAGGGACATTATTTTTTAAAACATTGAATTTAATTGAATCACTTTAAAACCCAACAACAATGATGCAACAGCCACTCTCTGCATACTCCCGGTGTAATGGTGAGACCATTTCTCTTTGATGATGTTCTCCAATGGGTATGCCATGAATGCTATGGGTTCACAGGTGGGCTGCCAGTAATGTTGGGTGCCAGTCAACTTGAAAAATGAGATGGGGTATTAGGGAATGCGGAGGGACTGAAAAATACAGTCAAGTACTGCTTTACAATAAATATTAGAGCAACACTCGGATTTTTAATATCAGCTATTGGAAATTGGCATTTTCCCAGCAGAGTTAAGTTCACCATTCCTTTAATTTGTTCTATGTGACACAGCTTCCAAAATTCTACATTGCCCAGATCAGCACCTTGGTTTCTTTACACAGCTACTTGATTGCTAATCTTTTTTTTACGCTGTCCCACCCTTATTTATTCTACATCGGTTCAGTCAACATGACTAATTGTTCTATTCACTATAATCAAGGAACACATAAAAATGAAAGTAGAGTATAATAGACGGAACAAAACCTGACACCTCTCCTAATACCATGCTGCAATGATCGTCAGGAGTGGAATCTAATCCTTTCAATACAATGGCGTCAGGTGGAAAAGGTAAAGAGAGGAATGTCGCCTCCTTTATCAAAGAACACTTCAACATTGTTGGGAACTCCCTTCTTGTCATGGCTCTTCTCGGATTAGAAAAACTCATGGATCTGGAATTTAAATGCCCCAATGACAAACCTCTGGCGGTGGGGTACAGTTTTGTGTTTCTTGTTGTACCAACTGTGATTGTTGGAATTTTGGCGTGTTATTTAAGCCCCAAAGGGATGTGCTGCAAAACGCGGGAAAACGAGAATAATACTTATATCAAAATCAGCAGTGAGGATTATGAAACAAATAACTCTGCACAAATCCTAGAAATGTCAGAAACCTCCAGTGACTCTGCGAATATGAGCAAAACTAAGGCAGGAAAATGCCAGAGCTGCTGTGAAAATATGCAGCATCAGTTTTTTGCCATTAAGGCCGTTGTGATTTGGGTGCTGATTGTGATCACAGACGGACGATATGGAGGGTGATTTGTGAAATCTGTGGATGAGTTGATAAAAATAAATCATTTGAATATCTCTTCTAGAGAACCTATGCTGAGCTGGAGGGAACTCAGAAGTGATTACCTGATACAGGTGTTCCAGGTAAATATGAAATATGTTTGAGATAGAAGATGTAGCCCAGCCTCAGCTCTGTACTGGGTATTCATGTCCCATCACATTTGTATGGAGTGATTTAAAAAAATGATTTTGCAGCTAAATTGCTTATCTTGTAATTACAGAAATTCTATAAAACCTTTTATTTAACTGTACTGAGCGCTTGGGTACATTTGCTTGCAATTCAATGACTTTGTTTTCTGTTCTGAAATGTTTAACAAATACTTCCGTTCTAAACAAAGCTATCACTAACTCTAGTGTGTTGCAAAAATGAATATATTTTATTGGGAAACGACTTGAATTAATGCAAAATGCAGGGACATAATTCATTTTGCAGCTCATTCCAATGAATGAACTGCTGACTGCAGTGCTTTACAATGCAAATGGCAGTGTGGGTGTGTTTAAAAAATTGCACCACAATGCTATAAAGAATAAAGCCCTAACCTGGAGCTAACCCTAATGTTAACCCTAAACCTAAGACAACCTTAATCTTAAATGGGAACTAAACCCAGTCAATACTCACCAGTCCCTGTTCCATCATGGGTGCCGTCATCTCCCTTTCGTATCCTGATCCTCAGGTATCTTGGTTGGCTGGGCCAGAATGATGTAACGGCCACACAGGCACATGGATTTTATCGGGTCCTAATATCCACAAAAGGAATCCAGGATTGCTGGGTATTCCCTTGAAACAAATGTTAAGCTGCAAATGCATAGCCCAACAAACTTGACAGCTGGGCAGCGATCAGACAGGAAAGAATAGTTATTGCTAAATGAACATCGCTTATCTTTTTCTGCAATAAACATCTGATTGCAAATTTTCTTTCCTTTAGTTCCTCTTGAAAGCCTAATAGTTCCCAATTAATTTGCTGATATTTACCACAACTATGACCCATATGTTATTCCAAACCCCACTACTAACCCTACCAAAATTGACTATTTTACTGCAAGTTTAATTTTGGGTAAATCACCCGTTTTGCATGTCCAAATTTTTTCTGTGTTAGAAGAATAAACTGAAAAATACAGTCAAGTACTGCTTTACAATAAATATTAGAGCAACACTCGGATTTTTAATATCAGCTATTGGAAATTGGCATTTTCCCAGCAGAGTTAAGTTCACCATTCCTTTAATTTGTTCTATGTGACACAGCTTCCAAAATTCTACATTGCCCAGATCAGCACCTTGGTTTCTTTACACAGCTACTTGATTGCTAATCTTTTTTTTACGCTGTCCCACCCTTATTTATTCTACATCGGTTCAGTCAACATGACTAATTGTTCTATTCACAATAATCAAGGAACACATAAAAATGAAAGTAGAGTATAATAGACGGAACAAAACCTGACACCTCTCCTAATACCATGCTGCAATGATCGTCAGGAGTGGAATCTAATCCTTTCAATACAATGGCGTCAGGTGGAAAAGGTAAAGAGAGGAATGTCGCCTCCTTTATCAAAGAACACTTCAACATTGTTGGGAACTCCCTTCTTGTCATGGCTCTTCTCGGATTAGAAAAACTCATGGATCTGGAATTTAAATGCCCCAATGACAAACCTCTGGCGGTGGGGTACAGTTTTGTGTTTCTTGTTGTACCAACTGTGATTGTTGGAATTTTGGCGTGTTATTTAAGCCCCAAAGGGATGTGCTGCAAAACGCGGGAAAATGAGAATAATACTTATATCAAAATCAGCAGTGAGGATTAT
>NW_027319377.1:0-4101 GCF_032062135.1 Pyxicephalus adspersus
AATGAAACCAGTACAGGAAGCAAAATACTATGGCTGTTTTAGAGATAGGCCTTTTGAACCATAGAAGCAAGATATGAGACAGACTACAAGACTAACGGAAACTGTTGTGACAGTGTGTAACATAATGATTTTTGTACAATCCGTAAACAAGTGTAATAGGACAAAACCACTTCAATAGGATCGGATTTCTTTTAGACACGCGAATAGCGAATATATGTACAAATGCATTTTTTAGCAACTCTGGCATTTTACATACAGGCACATGAGCATTACTACTGAACACTTACATTTCCTTTTCCTATATCTGATATTTTTTTCCAAAGGTAATTTCAAAACAACATGTTTCCTTAAAAAAACTTGTGTTCTGTAAATGGTGCAAGCAATAGGAAGAATCCAAGCATATTAGTTGTAAATAAATCTACTCAAATGTTATAGCATTGCTCCTATGGACTGTTTTCCAATACCAAACATAAATTATTACTTAACTTATTTATTTTTTTTACACACTTGGAGAACACAAATTACAAGCAACTGGTAAAGATAATTCCAGGGAATGTAGTCAAACTCCCTAAACTTGTTAGTCTGAGAATATTAGGAAGTATTTGGGAGTTGTAGAAAACTCTGTAAAGTGTGAACTAACAGACTGTTCTTTCTGTTTATGAAAAGCACATTTTTTTTTTAAACTCACTGTGCATTTTCTGGGCTTCTCCCATGAACTTGATGTAAGCACGATTTTTGGTGTTACCATAACTGCAGACCCCTTACTAACTCCCTAACTATAAATTTCCACAACAATTTATAATACTTAAATACTGTTCAGTGTCCAGTTTATTTTTATATTACTTTACGTTTGAATGTGTTTTTCAGCTGACAAAAGAAATAAGCAGAATTCCTTCATCACACACACAAGGCCCCATGGTAATACAAAGCTTCTGCAAGGTCTTCCCAAAGACTAGAAAAAGCTGAAATTATTTTCCTTATATGTTTATATTTAGTTTCAGTATAGTTTATAACTAATCTTTACATCACATTTAATGGTCCAGCCTACTGATGTCCAACTGAAAAAAGGAGCAGTAAAATGTATAAAAGTAATAATGGCACCTCCAATGAAAATAGAACCACTGTGCATCTAGTTGTTCTGTTAAATGTAAGCCTTCACCAGCCCAACCCTTATACTTATTTGTCATATAAAAAGTTTTGTTGTTTTTTAAAAATATCTGATGATCTGATAAAAAATATCTGATGATAAGTCATCCATACACTACCATGATAGCGATGGTTATTATTGAAAAGAAAGGATACCTTCTTATATTCCTCACTAATTTTTTCTCAACAGATTTTGCCATTATTATACCTTTTATTCAGTTTTTATTACATACTTTTTACATCAGCAAGCCCACAAAGTCACAACAGATGCATCTATAGTTACAAAAAAGTATGATTAACAGTTTGGTCACTAATTTTCTTTTCATCATTCACAGAAAAATTATTCCACTGGGTAAAGCACTCCCATGAATCAGTTTACTCACCCCTAGACATCAGACTGCATGCATTCATATAGGTTCTATGACTGGCATCTAGTCAGTAGATATGACACTTGCAATGTAAAATTCTGTTTTATTTTCTGTTTTGCTTTTACAGCTACAAGCTTTATCTTGATATCAAAATGTTAGGTCAAGGAAAACCAGTTTTAACAACAGTTTAGTATTTGTTTGCTTAGGGCTAAGCTTGCTATTAAAAAGTTTCATTAGACTTTGCTTGTTCAATATCCAAATTACAGGGGTAATAAGATTAAATATCAGGTGCTATGTCATTTCTGCTGTTTAAAATGTTATGTGCTGCCAGTCAGTCCATGTCAAGTCCCTACATCTTTCTTCTTCCCACTTACCTAGCCACTTGTTCCATCAATCCTCACCTTTAGATTTCCCAGGATTGTTTAGAGCTGGTAGGCAATATAACCTATCATAATTATTATCAGTTTCAGAAACTGTGGTTATAGTGTGAACTTTTGGCCAGGCTATTTACATTTTAGAAGTCTTCACTGAACCCTAGCTCACCATACTCTCTTCTCCCAGGGCACCTGTTCTGTGGACATTAGATTGGAGAAGACTTAACTGCTGCCAAGTCATTGCTTAGAACAGTTTTTCTCAGCCAGGGTTCTAAGGAACCCTAGGATTCCTCCAAAGGTTGTTAGGGATCCCTTTGGCAATGAGAAATTTATGCCCCTCAGTTAAGGTGACATCAATGTTATTTTTAGCACACTGGTCACTACACTAATATACTGTGAGCTTTGGATAAAGTCTTTATAAAAGGGGTTCCCTGAAGACCTGAAATTTTGGGTAAAAAGGTTGAGAAAGGCTGACCTAGAGGGAGAAGAAGGGTGGGTTGAAGTATATTGTTTCAGCTGTAGATTTATCAGATCTTGCTTTACAGAGTCTGTTGCTAAACTTTTTTTGTCATATCAGTGGATTCTTTTAATCATGTTATGGATATTTGTATTTCTCCGCAATAATCTTAAGCATTTTTGCCTTGAAATAGAAGTATCAAGGTTTCAAGTTTTATTTTCAACAGATACTTGATTTTATAAAACAAATGGTTCAAATATACAAATGGGATATTACCGTATTTTTTGCCATATAAGACGCACTTTTTCTTCCCCAAAACTGAGGGGGAAAAGTTAGTGCGTCCTATACGACAAATGTGTTAAAAAATCAGAATCTTTTTTTCTAGATTTTCCTCCTTTAAAATTGGGTGCGTCTTATATTCCGGAGCGTCTTATACGGCGAAAAATACGGTACATAGCATTATAAAAGGTCAAAATAACTTCCAGGTTTAGGCAAACATAGGGGGATATTTCCAGGTGCTACACATCTTTTAATACTTATTTTCACCCTTGGAGAATTCAGTCTGTCCATGCAAGTCTACTCCATGGGCACCTTGACGTTATGGTGTTTGCAATAGTATCTGTACACACTGCATGCTCACGTGGTTCTTCAAGTTTGAAGAATGGGGACTGGAATCTATGAACTGCATCACTTTACTAGTTAGGTCTTTTCCTGTATATTCATAACACTCAGACTACAGTTACTGGATAGGATCATGGATTTTATTAATGGACAGTGTAACAGATTTCAATGATATTTTTGGTTATCTGTAAGGATGGCAGCCTTCCCAATGTCTAGCAATGTAAGAGACATTTTTCCTACTAACCACTACACTAATATACTGTGAGCTGTGGATATAGTAATTATAGTAGGGGTCCCCTGAAGGCTGGAAAGTTATTTCAAAGGCTCCCTCATAGTTAAATTTGAGAAACATACTTATATTACACTACTACAGTATTTGGGACAAAAAATTACATTTGGAATAATGGTGTTTCTGTGTTAATATTAGATAAAAACTGTCTGTCCAGCAGTACATGATAATCATTTTCCAATAATAATTATTCTGCATTTTGCATTCATTCGGAAATATAAAATATTTGTTATGTTCTCTGTTACACGCATAATCATAGTATGCACCTTGTATGTAATGGCCATCTTGTTTCTTCTTTCGAGATTGTCCGGGGGTTTGCTACTTAATGACACCGCTAAGGTTAAACTGTGAACACCATTAACAGGAGTTTTCCTAAGGGCTTATGTACAGTGTGATCTTAGACACATTCTGCTTGCATTTGAAATCAATTTGAGACCCTTGTGATATTATGTTTCTTCAAAGGGGTCTGTGACCCTCATCTGCCCTGTGTCTGACCTTCTTCTAGGTTCCTGCTTGCTTTGAGTTACTTTCACATTCCTATTGGCTTGTATTGGAAAAAAGTTCTTCTGGCATGAACAAATGCTTTTAGAGACAATTTATTTTCCAGCTGTATTTTTTAAAAAAATGAAAGAAAACAGTGGATCATCAGTTATACTCTCTGGCAATATAACTGTTTTTTTCAGCCTCAATTTCTATAAACGGGCCTCAGCAAGTTTTATTCTTTACTCTGATTCCAAACTTTGAAAAAATATTTGTATTTGCCTGCATTGCACTATTTTTTAGATAATAGAAAAGACTAGTTTTAGGATTTCAGCGATTCCTGACCATTTCTGTTCTGTAGCTACA
>NW_027319378.1:0-4099 GCF_032062135.1 Pyxicephalus adspersus
ATCGTTCATGCATCGTGCAGTCTTTTCTCGTTGGAAAGGATCGTGAAAGATCCTTTCCAACGAGAAAAATTGCAGGTGTGTACGCAGCTTTAGTAAATCCACCTGAATGTGTTAGCAGGCTTTTGAGAGTCAAGGCAGCAGCATTGTTTTGCAGGAGATTAAATCAATGTACACACATGCAGATGGACAGAATGGGGTGGGAATGGGAGGAATTCTGTAGCCTTTTTTATTGTTGTCGGCCCAAACAGGGCCTTAGAAACATATTGAATTTCTATCAGATAAACAGAAATTTTTACGTATTTGCAGCATTTAGTAGCCAATGAAACAAGGAAATGTACGTGTTTTGTATTGACTTTTCTTTTTGTAGGTTTGCAAGCACACTTTACCACCACGTCATATATGTTCCCCGTGTTTTCTGTCCTTTTGCTTAACAAAGTGGAGGAATGGCATGCATAAATGTCTCTTGCTTTAAAAGTGATAATATTTCACTTGTGAAATCCTTCTCTATTAATACCTGCAAGTGACACAATCCTAGAAACGGCCACAGTGATATTACTTTGCATTTTTTCTGCTGTTCTGTCTACAGAGCTCCTGGTTAATGATTATTAGCTCACTGTACAATGATAAGCGGACTCTACCCCAATGTTATCACCTGAGACTGCCAAACTCATTCCTGGGACCTGCCCTTTCTAGGTCACTCGATACTAAACACATGCCTTACCCATTAGCTACATTCACTGGAGGATTAATCACTTACCTTTTAGAGTCTTTCCATCTCGACCGTCAGGACCCCCACCTGGCATAGGAAGGCGGACATACAATGGGTTCACTATAATTATTAATCAGGAGGAAAGAAAATATTCACACCGCAGGAATATCAGGTACACAATATGTGATGTACAATGGTATAAATGATCTACGTGATTTCCTCTTTTTGCTTGAAGCCATTTGGTCACAAGTAAGGGTCAACATTGGGGCGGAACTTTTTTAAAAAAACTGGGAAATGGCTTTTTATAATGTTTGGCCATCATTGTCTGGGAATTATGCGGGTTAAAGCTGGTGATTTTGATGCCTAAACTTGTTGAGCAAAAATATAGAGGCTGATCGCTTGCTGAAAAAGCTGCTTTCTTGACTTTGATGCTGAAAATCCATTATTGATATTGTCTGACTTACCTAGAGTAATGCTAGGCATACACAATGTGATTCTCTGTCTTAGGTATTTTCAATCAGTATGGCTATTAATATACAAATATATACACTATTTAGTGTTGTTTGTCTAAAACCTTTATTATAACTGCTACATTCCTTAATACATCACTGTCAAAGAAAAACTCCTCCTAACCATGACCAGTTCTTCCTGGCCACCGTCAAATTCAGTGCAGAGATGGCCCCACATTGAATTGTTTTCCCACCTCAATAAGGAGGTGTATCATCTACTCGTTCAATAGTCAGTTGGTGTTACAATGGTTTGCACCATTATATTTAATAAAATATACATTGTGACCAATAAAGTGGTCTTAATTCCAATACTATGGTTGTCCAATCCACCTATCAATTGCACCATCAATTTTATTTCATTCCACCCAAATATTAATTGAAAATATGATTAAAATGTGATCAATAGGCTTTGTCATCTAATAGATTGATTATACTACACAATGTATTGCTAGATTAAGTCCAACCAAATCTTTTTTTTTATAAAGGTCTGTAACTGAGGTTTACAAGGGGGGTCTGTTATTGGGGTCTGCAATGGGGAACTGTCACTGAAATTTGGGTAATGAAGTCTTTGCTGGGGGAATGTCAGTGAGATCTGTCACTGGGAATTTGTCACTAAAGTTTGTCACTCGGAGTCTGTCTCTCGAGGCATGTTACAAAGATTTGCACTGGGGGGTCTGGCAAAAAGGTGTTCATTAGGGGTCAATCACTAAGGTTTTCACCAAGGGTCTGTTGCTGAGAATCTATCACTGATGTAGCCATTAGGGGTCTGTTAGGTCTATTACTGCCGGTTTGATTATGAGTTCTTTCACTATGGATCTGTCACTGAGGTCTGCATCAGGGGTCTGTTATTGGGGGGTCTATCACTAAGGTCTGCACTGGGGTTTGTTACAGAGAGAGTCTGTCACTGACACAGTCCCTTGAGTACTTCAGCAAACATACACAGTAGATGCTGTGCATAGTCTCAGACTCTAATAATTGTAGCCCCTTTAAACCACACCTAATATTCAATACCATTTAACCACATCCATCTGCCATAGCTGAGATATGTGCATATTTGCCAATCAATGGCTGATCAATGACAGTCCACTTGTATCCTGTGCTCTAGTTGTTATTTACATTTAATTGGGCCTTCAGATAAATCTGCCAGATCAGATTGTGAGGTCTCTTTCACTGGCTGATATTTAGATTCCTCAGCTCTTCTTGTTTTTCTTTGCTATTTTTTAACCCAAGTCAATTTAATCCAGCAAGTGAGAGAACAAATTGGGATTTGCAGTGTAAATAAATCCACTCATTTAATCATTATTATTATATGGAAAGGGAAGTAGTAAAACTCCTTGGTGTGTGTAAATGATAATAGCATAATTACATTGTTACA
Source organism: Pyxicephalus adspersus (assembly GCF_032062135.1). Lineage (NCBI taxonomy): Eukaryota > Metazoa > Chordata > Amphibia > Anura > Pyxicephalidae > Pyxicephalus > Pyxicephalus adspersus. The sequence goes on from NW_027319378.1 coordinate 2,594, forward strand.
TAATTATCTCATTTTCCCAATATAGACATATACTACAAGCTTATTAGCTTGATCATATAAGGATTGACAGGGGAACCAGCAGCATCCCAGGACTGAGCTAGTAGGGGGTTCCGGGGGCCCACACTGGTCCACTTTTGGAACAGCTGAGAATATGTTTCCCAGCAATACTGGAACCTGTAAATCCACCTGATCAAGTCTTTGTTTTTGTGATTTAATTTTCTCTAGCTGGGATACACTGGTTGGCCAAGTGCATGTGGGTACCCACGAACATTTTGAGTTCAGTTGTTTTCGGTGCTCGGTACTGTTATTGCTACCGCAATTAAATAATATTTTAGATGATTGTGCTTTTCTAGACTTGTGGTAACACTTTAAGAAACCTTTTTTGTTTCTTCATGACTGTGCCCCTTGGTACAAATCCAGCTCCATAAGACATGATTTGATGAGTGTGGTGTGGAGGAACTTGAGTGTCCTTCACATGCCCAGAACTCTACTGAAGATCTTTAGGATGATGTGGAATGCTGATGGTAAGCCGGGTTTCCTCATCCAATTTTACTACCTAACCTCGGAAAAGGATAACCTATGCTACCTGCTGTCTTTGATCCCATTAAAAAAATAACACTCTCTTCCTATCTTGGAGACCACAAAGGATAGAAGGAAAAATTTCCCCAAATGCTACAGTAACAGCGAAAAATGTCCCCAAAACCTGACCAAGGTTCATACCTTGGTCTCTACCTTCAGAGATATCACGCACATTTACATTAGATAAAAGCAGCTCATTTCTTTTGAACTGGCTGATAATGGCCTCCAACACAGCTAGAAATGAATGTGACCCAATTGACACCATTGACCGGTAGCATGTGTATGTGCCTTGCAGTCCAAATAATCCTAATGTTTGGAAGAGATTAGGATGCCAGCCCAAATACAGAGACTGATGTCTGACTTGCAGTACTAGCACCAGGGGCATTGCCAGGACAGTCACTGGTGTTTTGGATGAGCCAAGTATTTATTCCTCCTGGGGAGGGGTGCTTGGCATGCAGAGGCTGCTGCATTTTGTCACATTTTGCTGAGGTTTATGACTTCTAACTCCACCCTGGCTATCAGGCCTATATGTGAAGTTATATCCCCGGCCTCGCTTGTAGCGGGATTAGGGTCCGGATGTACCTCAGTCTGCTGAGAGCATGGCAATAAAGAAGGCGATAGTGTAGGGCATGAGGTCTCGTCCAGGCTCCCATCCGATCGTCCAGTAGTGACAGGACTGTAGCGACAGAGCTGCGGAGGTGACCCTTGGGATGTCTGGACTCACGGTGAGTCTGGAGGTGTAGTTGTGACGCCTTCTTGTGAGTTGCTGGTGTTTTGAGGCTGTGGAGGGCAACTCGCCCAATCTCGAAGCACCAGGAGACCTTGAAGTTCAGTGAAGCAGAAGGTTCTTTATTTACGTGCGGCACGGGATTCACACAATCAGCTAACAAGTGCCTCAGCACGCTGAAGGAGAATCTGCCGTATGGT
>NW_027319379.1:0-4097 GCF_032062135.1 Pyxicephalus adspersus
CCAGTCCAAATTAGAAACTCTTTAGTAGAGAAAACCACTGTTCACCTGGAGTTCTGTTTGTTTTAAGTCTCATGTATGTGAGCACATCTTTGTCAATTTGTCAAAAATAGGGTCCCAAAAAGCACCAAAGGATCATGCATAATATGTAGTTTCTGCTGATTGGTTCAGAAATGGTGAGCAGGTAGCAATATTTAGGCAGCCAGCATTGTGTAATAGCTTAAGTTTTGTATCTCAAATGCTGTCTGGGGGAAGGAACACAAACTCCTGGCCCAGGGGAGAAAAAAAGAATGGACTGCAGATCTCGCAGCCTACCCAATCTCTGACAACCCACCAAACCATACCAACCACCCCTTTCCCTTAAGCATTAAATACACCATAATATTTGGTTAATGGCCTGAAGCATATAGCATTTCAACAAAAACTTCAGTATAAACCAGTGTTCACCAACTTTAGTGCTCCGCAGCTTTCTCCCCCCTATGAACACAATCGGTGGGACAGTGGGCAGGTTCTAGCATCATGACATCACTCTGGGGGGAAGTTTCTTCCCTTTTCAGTGACGGACAGCTCCCCACACATGCGTGGTCCAGATTCTGTAGATTTAGTAGTCCGTGCATAACACCATCTTTTACCACAGACCACCACCATATGTTATCCAAAACCACAATTCCACAAACACCACACCAAAGATGGGTCCCCAATTCCACCGTAACACTACACCCAATGACCACTAACCGTCGAGGACCTAAATTGCTCAACCTTTCAAACACCATCCTAAGAAAACCTTAAACATAACCCAAAACAATCGCAAAAAAAGAAGGGTGGGAAATTTTCTTTTTACCCTCTCTAAGATAATGACTTCCCACTTCTTATTCCTGACCTTTAAACATCTTAACCCCTCCTTCACCTCTGTCCCTTAACTCCACCCCTCTAAAACTTCTGTAACTAAATAATTAACCCTATCCCGGCCTTCCTCTATGCTCCTTTCTCGCTCGCTCCAGGCCTGACTATAATTCTTATAGTGATGTTTTCTCCTAAAAATCTGAGGGAGCAATGCAGAATTAAGCCTACTGGCAATGGTTTTCAATAAACAGTCAGTAAGAACTGTGTTTGTCTGTGAGACGAATATTCACCCTATTAAAAGTATGATGACAGTTTTCATAAAAACGTCTGAATCACATCTAAAAAATGAAGTCCAAATCAAGCCAGTGGAATGCAGTCCTATCAGATAGGGAAAGTACAATTCAAAGTGCTATTCTACTACACATTAGCCACAGAATTTAAAGTTCAAGATATCAATGTAGTTTCATTGGCTAATAACTGGGTAACTTACTGTACGTGTACGTAATTCTCCTTGTTAAAAGTTTTGTGAGTTTTCTTAGGAACTTCCAAACTTTACCTTAATAATGAGGTCCAATTCGATCCAGTGGCTTACATTGCTATGAACAATGGAAATAAAGCTTTAAATGCTTATAAATTACAAATGTCCCAAGTAAATTAAGGACAAGATTTGAATGTAATGTCATTAGGTAATAATGCATTGCAGATGGGGGGCATTTGAGGTAGATGATATAACTTTAAAATGATTGTTTCTTTTTCACTTAACTGCCATAAAGTAAAGAAATAATAGGTAACATATATAGTTAGCAAAATATTGGGATTGTTATCCTGCACAATTAATGTTTACTGACATTGCTTAAAAATGTGCCCTGTATTTCCTTGCTTTGGAAATCAATCAACCTCAAAACAATTACCCAATCATTCCTATTTGTGACTTAGAAATGAAAAAAGCCATTGGGCCTATTTAATAAAGCTCTCCAGGGCATAAGAGGATACACATTGATCTCAAATGACTTTGAAGAAATCCATCCCAGGTTTGCTTTATCACCCAGCTTCACTGATGAAAGTGTATGATCTCTTGCCTTGGAGAGCTTTAATAAATCAGGCTCAATGGCTTTATTAATTTCTAAGTCACAAATAAGGAAGGAATGGGTAATTTTTTGGAGTTTTTGATAATATTATGCTAATTTTCACCTTACCGCAAAATTTCATAGCCTATCTGGTTCCTTACCATGCTATTGTTAACACTCAAAAATTTTGGGTTGGTGGAATATTGGTCACTAAAATCATATTTAAGAAAAGCCTTTTTCTAGAACCAGCAGTTGGGACACATGCCCTGACACCTACTTCTCTACTAATCCTATTACTATTTGGTATAAATGCTACGTTTAGAAGCTTTGCAAATGGGGACATTTTCACACACCATAACTTTCATTTATGTACATATGGCCGCATTTATGGCCGCAAACCAGACGCCAGATATGTCCTCAAAACTTTGCCCCTTCAGGTGTTTCAAATTCAGGAACAGATAATAGTCCGAAAGGGGCCAGGTCAGGTGATTAGGGGGGATGGTGGACCAATTGGAAACCCAGGGTGTTCAATTTGGCAGCCACAACGTTGAACATGTGCGCAGGTGCATTGTCCTGCAAAAAAAGGATCCCTTTGGTCAACTTTCCACAGCGTTTCGTCCTAATTGCCTCCTTCAGCTGGTCCAGGAGGTTAGCATAATACTGTCTGGTGATACTAGAGCCCTGAGGTAGGTAGTCCACCAAAGGAATACCGTCTTTGTCCCAGAAAACAGGCGTCATGACTTTTTTGGCCGATTTCTGGGTTCGGAACTTTTTTTGGATGCTTTAACTTATTCCTTCTTCTGATCACTGTTCAAACATTTTGATGCCCACTTCGCTGAAAGCTTGCGCATGTACAGGATGGTGGTGATAACAAACCCAACACGCTCCCGTGAGATGTCAAATATCTTTTTTTTTTTTTTTGCGGATATTCGCCGGTCAGCTCATCGCATCGCAGGTTGCCGGGTCAGTTGAGGTTGGGAAAACAAAAAATTTATGATGACTCGTATCTCCAGCGACGTTAAACTTGCTTGTGCCTCTGCCATCACAGCTTCTCACTAAAAGAAAAAACAGTTTTAAGAATTGCAAATACCTGATTTTTGCATTTGATACCAGATACTAAGATATTAGGCTGTCATATGCCCCCATACTCATTTTTCTATTTCATCTAGAGGGGGGCAAGCCAGGAACTTCTCAGCACCCCCTTGTGTGTGTATATATATATATATATATATATATATATGTGTGCTTTTTGGTGAGCAAGGTAGCCAAAGAACTATCACTTGCAAAAAGTGAAGTTAATGCCAGTTTTTATGTTTCTTACATTAAATATAAATTTGTGTGTGTCTTGTTCAATACATTCAATATGTAAACCTGAGCAGATACATTTGCAGATTACATTAGTTACTTTTTTTTTTGATGTTGGTGTCATACCTTCTTATTTGTCTATGTATTTGACAAAGCATTTTGGCATTTTCAGTTAAGTGTTTCCTTGATGAACACCAAATATATGGAAAAGGTATTAAATTACCATATTGTGTATATAGGAGAAAGCATAATGCAACATGAAATATTTGTTGCTTTTGGGCTGCTGAGACAGCATCCTTTTACTCTTGATAAAAATGCTTTGCAAAGGTTGTGCCTCTTTGGATTTATCAGTATCAGCATGTGGCAGTGTTTGGGCTTCCAGCTAGAAAATTCAAATGGAATTTTACAGTACTTGCTTTGGGGCTTTAGTGTAAAACTGCTCTCTTAGCAGCTTCAAAGTCTTCAGAAACTCGGTCACTGAATCTTTATCTTTGTCACACCAATGTACAATCTTAAACCAGTCTCGTTGACTTTTCACTTTCAATTTATTTCCTTGATTGCATGACTCAGTTTTGACAAAACAATGGCAACAAGGCTGATGCAGATATTAAAATATGAATTGGACATGATGTCGGCTTACTAAGCCTTATCTAACATAGCCGAGCCCTTCTGTATACAAAGTCAGGTGTACTGGGAATTATATCTCTTGAATCTTACAGTCATGATTTATTTATTAGCATTTTTACATATATTTATTATATTTGAATATTTAAATTTTTATTTTATTTTTAGGGCTTGACGGAGAATAAAAAGCAGTTTAGGAATAAAAAATAAAAAAACACAGAATGTTATCTCTGTCCTTGACCTTGCGTAGCTCAATAACGA
>NW_027319380.1:0-4095 GCF_032062135.1 Pyxicephalus adspersus
TACCCCATGTATGCCTGCTGGCTCTGCCACTTTTACTTACACTGTCCTGTATGACAGCTCTTTGCTCTTTCCTTGCAATATAACTGCAGTCTAATCATTGCATGCCCTATGGACATTATTTTTCCATTGAACCAGCATCATAATCCTAGTGTATATCATGTGTACCTATTGCCCTGATTTCTTCTTGGCTATGTTTTCTATAACTATTTTACAATAAATTGTCTGTATCACCATCGTGTTATGTGCTGTTGTATAAATTTACTATACTATCCTTATTCTATATTCTTATTATTACTGGTATATAGTCTTATTCTGAACCCCCAACACACCCACACAATGTATTCTATGATCTCATGATGTCCCACTGACTCTGTAATGTAATTATTGCTGTTGTATAGTTGTGATATATCTCTCTGTCTCTCTAGTTTCTCTATTACTGTTGTCTTACCATTACCATTCTTATATCAGAATGAATGCAGCCTAATTTTACTGTGACCTGTTCTATTATCTCCCTTGTTGTTACTATAGTAGAATATTACTCCACACCTTACCAGCACTGCATTATATTATTTCTGTTCTTACTATTCTTCCCCAGTACATTCCCAGGTAGTGCAGCACATCATTATTGCCTACAGTGCAGTACTAGCTGTACATTGTGTTCCCAGTGATAGCTGTCACTCTCTGTCAGTGTACACTCCTGTTGTCTACCGATAACCAAAATAATATAAGTGCTGCCTGACCTGCCACTCATCAGCAAATTTCATCCCCCCTGCCCACATATTGGTCCTCTGCTCATATCATCTCCCTCTGGTTTCATCACCTGCATCTGCTCTCATTAATATTATATTATTATTATTTATAAACAGGATTTATATAGCGCCAACATATTACACAGCGCTGTACATTCAATAGGGGTTGCAAATGACAGACATATACAGACAGTGACAAAGGAGGGGAGGACCCTGCCCCGAAGAGAGGACGGTAGTTGGAGGGTAGGGAGGGGTCCAGTGAGGGTTTCTTTAGGATAGGGAGAATTATGGCATGTTTGAAAGCAGAGGGATAGATACAGTAGAAAGGTAGAGGTTGAATAGTTCGGTCAAGGCAGGGGCCAGGGTGGAGGAATGGGCACGGAGTAGATCAGAGGGAATTGGTTCAAGCAGACAGGTAGTAGATAGAGATGAGAGAAGAGTTAAGACTTCGTCCACAGTAACAGGGCTGAGGGAGGCCAGTGATGATTTACAGGTGGAAGGGGTGGGTATGGTTGGAGTGGCTCGGTGGGCAGAGACATCATGTCTGATTTTGTCTATATATATCTCTAAAGTAGGTGGCTATGTCTTGGGCAGAGAAAGATGTTGTGGGGGGAGCAGGTGTGGGGTTTAGGAGGGAGTCAATTGTTAAGAAGAAGTTTGCGTGGGATTGAAGGCAGGGCGGGGGTATCAGAAGGTGGCAGGGGCAACTTTATCCAAAGCCAAGGAAAGAGAGTGGTTTAACATGGTGGCAGCTTCATCGTGGGAGGTGATTTTGAAGAGAGTGCGGGTTAGGGGTGCAAGGTAATTTGAGAAAAGGTTTTGGTCAAGGTTACGGATATCTCTCTGCCATTGACCAGGTCTGGGGTGTGGTTAAGGGGGCAAGAGTACAATAGTATGAAGGTGATAAGGTTGTAATCGGAGAGGGGAAATGGTGAGTTGTCACTGACAGTGAGGTTGCAGAATTTGGAAAATACCAGGTCCAACATGTGTCCAGCAATGTGTGTGGGGCCCTTGATGTTCTGTGTGAGTGCAAATGAGGAGGTAATGGAGAGCAGTTTGGCTGAGGAGGGAAGGTTGGGCTCATCCACTGCAACAATAAAGTCACCAAGGATGAGGGTGGGCAGGTCATGGCAAGGAATGTGTGGGAGCCCAGAGGCAAAGTTATCCTAAAATTGTAATACTGGGCCGGGAGGGGGGGAGGTAGACAACAGCAACAATAAGGGGTAAGGGGCTAAAAAGACGAGTGGACTTCAAATGAGGTGAAAATGAGAGAGGGTGGGGTAGGAAGGACTCTGTATGTACAGTTAGGAGAGAGAAGGGGACCCACACCACCCCCTACTTTGTTGCCAGGTCTAGGGGTATGTGTAAAGTGCAGGCCTCCATAGGAGAGAGCAGCAGCAGAGGCAGAGTCAGAGGAGGAAAGCCAAGTTTCAGTGAGAGCCAGAAAGTTCAGAGACTTAGAAAGGAGAAGGTTGAGTATGGAGCTTAATTTATTGCCAACAGATCTGGCATTCCATAGACTGCCAGAGAAAGACGGTTAAAACTTATGGGTAGGGTGAATGGGGATGAGGTTAGGAGAAGGGAGTATCTTGCTGAAAGTGTATGGAAGAGGGAGGCTGTGTGGGGGACCAGGGTTGGGTGAGATGTCACCAGAAAGGAGCACAGACAGAGAAATCAGGAGAGTGAAGGAGCAGAGAGACAATGATTCATCAGACTGGGGAGGACAGGGAGTAGTGCCAACAAAGAGAGTGCAGGGTGAATAACACATTTTACAGATTATTGTGAACCATATGAGAACACTAAACAATTTGGCAAACTGAAGTCCATGAGAGCCGGTCCTGTGATATATGTGGTAGTGAGGCTTATAAGCTTGTTGAGTTGAGTTGAGCAGCAGTAGAGGTGTTTTGGAGTCTAGGTGGATAAATCAGTCCAAATGCAAGAGATGGGAGTTGCAAAATTCCAATTCCGACATGTCCAATTCTGTTCCAATTCCTGTTTCCATTCCTTGGATTAATTCCCATTGCACTTCCCAGTCCACATAATTTGGCATTTAAGATTTGGGCATGTGACCAGGGTCCCCACGTGACCTTGCCAGTTGTTTAAATAGTAGTGCTTTGGGCCCCAATTATGGATGGACTGATGGGAGTAACAAGGAATTTGGGATATCAGTAGAACATGGGGAGGGGAGGGGTTGGCAGGGCAATAAATATCAATGTGCACTCAGCTGGATCTGAGGGATAGTGAAAGGATAAATCTATGGAGAGATTAAAGTTGATGCAATAAATGCTCCTCATAAATAAAAAAATGCTCTCATGCTCCTCTGCCTACATCAGGCATGTCCAAAGTTCAACTTGGCGGCCTATTGCGGCCCGTGTTCAGATTTCCAGCCTCTGTCATAAAATCAATAATTTGCAGCCCTCCAGCACTGTTGACCACAGTATAAAATACAGGCGTACAAAAAAGCTATTTTATGTTTCATTGGAGTTGATCAACCGCCTTGCAGGACGTGAGTCCCGATGTATGCATAGGGAATCCCCTACATCATCATAGTGGGAGTAAGCTTTGTGGGACCTGTCCACGCCAACTCTAAATCCAAGAATGTGCTCTGCATGGAGCCTGCACTGACACTGGACTGGACTGCACAGGGAATCTCTCACGTCACCCTGGTGGGCGTGTGCTATGTGGGACCCGCGCAGACCATGCCCACACTAACCCTGAGTACGTGCTGAATAGTCGGCCCCCACACATTTTCACCTCAAAAAACTTTGGACACCCCTGGCCTACATCATCCTGTTTTTCTCTCACCATCCTCTTTTCTCTTCATCCGCTGGTTTTCACCTCCCCCTATGCTCCTTCTATCCTCATCCTCCACTGCTTACATTATACAATCTTCCCACGTTTTCATCATATTTCTCTGCTCCTATCATCTTTCTCCTCTGTTCTCATCCTCCTATTTTGCTCACATCATCTTCCACTGCTCTCATCATTCTTCTCTTCTCACATCATTCTTCTCCTTTGCACACATCATCTTCATTGGCTCTCATTCTCTACTCATATCCTTTCTGTTTACATTATCCCCCTCTGCTCACATCCTCCTGTGCTCTTATCATTTTCCTCCATTCTAACATCACCCTCCTCTCATCACTCACATCATCCTCCTCTCCTCACTTACATCCTAATCCTCTTCTCATATTAAAATAAAGCAAAATATGGGACTTTTAAGGCATCATTTTGATTTAAATACATAATTTAATTTTTTTTTTTTTTTAGTTTTTAAAAACACTTAAGGAATGCCAGTTCTTTGTTAGGATGAAGATGTGGAAATCACTGTGAGAATGAAGATGTT
>NW_027319381.1:0-1690 GCF_032062135.1 Pyxicephalus adspersus
CATAAATACAACCTCCTAAAAGAAAGCCAGGACAAAGTCAGATGAAAAACAATATGTAATGTGTTCTGTGTATAGGCAGAGGGAAAAAACAGGACACTATCCTGAACATTGACGTCAGATAAAAATCTACCCACCCACCCCACATATGGGGGTATCTTATGGTTTACATGAAATTCCTACAGCCCCAGTGTGGTTCACATTTTTAGATTTTTTTTTTCAATGTGTTTTTTTTTTTTTTTTTTTTTTTTTTTTGTGAGCCTAATGATTTAAGCTCTTGTCATGCAAAATGCATTAAGGAAGCATAGGAAAACCTATGGTTTGGCACTGTGGTATGTGTGTGCTGTAGAGGTTCTTCGGGCTCGGGTGGAGTGCGGGGAGCCTTTTTTTGGGCTCGGGTGGAGTGCGGGGAGCCTTTTTTTGGGCTCGGGTGGAGTGCGGGGAGCCTTTTTTTGGGCTCGGGTGGAGTGTGGGGGAGCCTGCACTTTTTGGGCTCGGGTGGAGTGCGGGGGAGCCTTTTGGCACTGTGTGTGTGTGTGTGTGTGTGTGTGTGTGTGTGTCCTTTCATTGTAATAATGTTGTGAGGTATAGTAAAATGCACACTTGGTTCTATAGCCCCAATATTCTACCATACCATAGTAATCCGGACCTTCTTCATTGCTGTTGACATAGAGTGATCTCATGTAATGAATGCTCTGCCGTTCCAATATAAAGGCGGACACGTTCTGTAACTGGTTCAGTTCTTTATTTAATTTATCAGTGGTGTTTTGTGTAAACCTTTATGTAAAATATATTTTACATATACAGGATGACTTTAGAACTAGATCATGGTTTAAAACAGCATTACTGCCTGGATACAATAAAACGTGGCCCCATCAGAACAAAAGATTAAAAGACAACTAGATTTGGGTAATGCCCACTGCGACTATACAGCAGGACTGCTTACCAGGCCCTAGGGCTTATATTTGCAGGCAGACCTAGTAGTTTTGGCCTAATTTTTTTTTTTTTTTTGTATGCAATAATTAAGTTTCAAGCAGAATGTGGTTGACGCGCCGTTTTGCTTTCTATCTTGGTAAGCATAGCCTCCAATTTTCAATTGCCCATTTGTGTGGTCCTTGTATATTCCTTGGAGACAACAGAAATTTCACTCTAGCCAAAGCATGTGCAGTATTGGGCTCCAAATTTACAGGTTTATTTCATAAGGATTCATTCTTCAAAATATTTTTTTTCTATTCTATAGGATTTGCAGCTAGAATGTGGAGGATTTTATATAAATGGAATCTCTGTTACTAAAGAGAACTGTTGTATGTCTTGGCCCTACAATCTTAAAACTGTAGTGCATTGTCATTTTGAATGACACCGGCAGCCATTGAAAATGAATAGGTTGTCTCACCCGCTCACACACATTGGGCCCAATTTATTAAAGCTCTTCGTGAATGGTGAAGATGGGTCACCCAGGTTCTCCCATGATAGTCTAGCAAACCTTGGATCTGCTCCAGGACTGAAAATATTTGCCAACTAATAGCAAATGTTCTTTAAAAATTCTTTCTAGGTTTACTGAATCCCCAAAGTTCTCCCATGATAGTCCATCTTCTCCAGTCCTGCTTTGAGAGCTTTGAGGCCAATTGTCTCATGGGGGAATTAACACAATATTCAAGAACAGCAACATGTGAAGGGTTGTGACTTTTTTTTT
>NW_027319381.1:3462-4091 GCF_032062135.1 Pyxicephalus adspersus
ATGTGAATGCTTCTACTAAATGTCAGACCTATTTTCACATTTCAACATTAAAGAGTGCCTATTACATTTTTTTCCCCGTTATATAAACGTATTTCTATTTTTTTTTATTCTCTCCTTTCTAGCACAGGGATAAAACCTTCAGCCTCCCAGGATTCGTGTGTCGTATATCCAAGGAGGCTGTGGGCATTATCAAGATGTTTTCTTGTATTGTAAAACAAAAATAAAGTGCTCAATCTCACGCATGTACATTGAAGGCATTTGCATGAATTATTACTCAATCTCAGATTCGGAATACCCAAGAACAGAGAAGATAGTGGTGTTGGATGGAATGGAGAACGTCGGAAAGAAGAGGGAAGCTAAGACTGCAAAGGACTCGGACTCTGGGCTCAGTTTGTGGATGGTTTGAGGGCTAATCCCTCTTACTTTCCCAGAGCCCCTAATCTCTCGAGTTTTCTCCAATTCACTCCTGTGTTGAGGAGCTCAAGTGACCTGCATGAAGCCCACAATTCATTGAACATCTTTGGGATGAACTGGAACGCCAATCATGAGCCAGGTTTTCCCATCCAATCTTGGCATCTGATCTCAGTAATGGGCACAAATTCCCATAGACACTCCAAAAATTTTTGGGA
>NW_027319382.1:0-4090 GCF_032062135.1 Pyxicephalus adspersus
ACCAGACCCCTAGGCAGAACTTTAATACAGACCCCCCGTAAAGACTCCAAGACAGACCTTTAATACAGACCCCCAGAGTTGCAAAAATTGCCAGCTGAGGCTTTATATTTAGTTCACCCTATGTCAAATATTTCAGCATGCACCAAAGAGTAAAATGTCACCTGATATCTGATTGCTGCTCCATCTGCAACCTGACCTCATACAGGGCACATTCAGAATGTGGAATATATTAGGCTCAATTTACTAAACTAACACAGTAGGATACATACCCTTTTTCAGCCAAGTGGAATAATAGCTATCATAGCCCTAAGGAATTCAGACTTTTTTGCACAAGTTCAAGATCTTGTCAGGCTTATTTAATATGGAATATTCAGATTCTTTAAGAAGCCTAGTGTTTATCAGTACTCCCTGAAGCCCAACTCAGGACTCCACACTTCCAAAAAACACTTTAAATGCTTTAAAGTCCCCACCAACCATAAATTATGCTTTTTAAATTTTTACCTTAGTTATTTCACTGACCAGTCACATGACATGTTAGGATCTGTGCAGTCTTCTCCCAGTAGTGGGCAGGAACATGGGGCTGACACTCTCTGCATAAATAAACTTGGAGTGCATTGCTAAAACCCAATGTGTTTTGATATGTTTAATACAGCAAAAACCCTGAATTTTGGATCACCTCTTTTGCCCAGGCATCTATTGGCCGTTACATTTTTCCAGTATCTTCACTGGCTAAAAGAAAGGTCTGTAGAATCTCAGGTTGGTATGCCCTAGGTTTTGGGGCACCTTTTTTGGGATGTTCTTAAAATATACACGATGCAAGTTACAATATTCTACATAGACCAGGAGTCAGTCCAAGTACCTTAAACAAGCACAGGTTTGCTTTAAAGTGACACCTTGTTTTGTGAGTTTTTGCACAAAATGTTAAAAATATATAAGAACCATTTATTCCAAAATCAATGAATAAAAACTCTAATTCAGGCTGCACTCAGAGGTCTATTTGTCATCTCAATGGGTGTCACCATCTTGCCCCTTGCACAGCATAAGGTAGATGAAGCCAGGGAAGGGGTGACCATTATTTTATCACGCTTGGGGCATAAAAGGCTCATTTTAAAGACAGCATACTAAAGCATATTCACACCAGATGAATCTTGCTCAAGAAGAACAGTCGTGCCTGAAAATCTGACATGATTACAGCTGTCCCCCGACATTAATCACTGGAAATGATCACAAAAGAATGCTTCCAGTGACAATCACAATTCCTAATGTCTAAGAACATCTCCAAATGGTTGTTTATCCCACCCACTAGTGGAAAGACAAAGAAGAAACAAAGAAATAAAACTTCTATTTTAATTTTACTAACAAAAATTACTTACTAATCACATAAAGTTATCTCTCAGTTACGCAGTTAAGTTATTGGCTTCCCCCAAAAAATTGACCTTAGACTACAATTACGTCATATGACTATGGTAGGGACATTAGATTGTGAGCCCCCTTGAGGGACAGCTAGTGACATGACAGATAGGGTCTCTTTGTGCCAATTTAATGTAATTGTTACTGACAAACTTTTTAAATGTATTTACTTGGCTCCTATCTCAACCCATGGTCTGCCACTCTTCCCCCGCCTTCTACTCCTTTGTATTCTGCTTTATATTCATGTTCTTTTTTTTTTGCTTTAGTCTGTGTTATTTCTTTCATGTATTACCCAAGCTATCTAAGTAAGTGATGCATGAAGTTTTATTCACCATTCCCACATTATTGACATACTCCTTGCATGTCATTATTTTAGGCCCTGGTGCCCAGCTCTGTGTGTGGTCTACTGTGTTCTGGTCAGGGTACAGCACCTATTGGTCAAAGAAGTTCTAAAGGGGTGTAGGTCCTATTTATTAGTTCAATTACTCAGTTGCCCTATGAACTGGATGGGTTATTATGTTGAGGTCACCTATTTCTGGGTCCTCTAGCAGGGTCAGGGCTTCTTTTCTACATATTTTCAAATAAAAAGATATGGGGGTTTTGTTGGGAACATATAATAGAATCTGGAAGCCTGTTTAGATATGGCAGTGCCCAGATATCAACCCATTCATCAAGAGGAATGAGTACAGGGATACACTAGTACATCCTCCAAAATAAGAAACCCATTTCTAAAAAAAATTACACACAAATGCCCTAAAGGTATTTTTACCAATCTGTATTTGATGACCCCGAAAGAGTCGGTAGAGAAGATAGCAGCTTTGGGGGTAAGGCAGTGACTGGATCTTGGACCTGTCATCCCTGCAGGGCTCTTACAAAAAGCAAAATTTGTTCCAAACCTATGCTGCTGCTAGTACAGCGCCATGGCTGCCCAGAGTCAGTCTTCCATCTCAGCAGAGAGGTTGGACTGACACAGAGATAATGCACGGAAAATCCGATAAAGACAAAACGCTCCGTACCCCTCTCTAGAGGGGATGCAGCTCAGCATTCATTGTCACATACTCAGTGCCAGGACATGAACAGCTTAATTTGTAGATAAATAGCCTGCCCTGGAGGCAGGGGTGGAGAGGGACACAGAGGTGGAAGCCATACTGGCAGTTGGAGGCCCAGCAACACGAGTTGTGATGTTATGTTTAAAGAGAAATGCCAGTCAAAGGTAAAACTTTTGGTGAAATCCTAATCCTGTGAATCATTCGGTGTTGGATCTAACATGAGGACATGGCGACCTGCTGAGGGGCTTTAAATTAAACAGTGACAAACTCGAACGGTGTCCTCTTCTGCTCCTCTGTCATTGTTTGTATGTGTCAAGTATGCAGGTTTGTGGTCTTATTTACTGTACAGTGCTGAGTAATATGTTACAAATAAAACAAATTATTAATACAATTTATATAAAAATAAATAAAATTATTATATAAAATTAATAAAATTAATATTAAAATTAATATAAATGTTGTATATTATCAGGAATCCAGCTCAGAGTTATGATCTTCATCTAATGCTGGAGTGAGTGGTTGTAGAAAAGGAACTAATGGAAATGAGCATCACTGTGCAAAATGATGGAAGAATTGTTTATGATACACTTTGCTATAGGAAATTAAACAATGTCTGGTTAGGCTTTAGATATATTTCCATATCCAAAAAGTGGTGGAATTTCTGGAAATAATAAATATTCTGCCAGACTAGAAGTCACAATCTAATGCAGAGTTTCTCAACCAGGGTTCTGTGGATCCTTAAGGTTCCTGCAGAGGTTGCTGGGATTCCTTGAGCAATTTGTGCTTCTCACGTCAGTTTAACCTCCCAAGTGGTAAGCCCGAGTGTGACTCAGGGTAATAAAAAAAAAAAAAACGGCTGAAAGCAGTAACCCTGAGCCAAACTTGGGTAACTAAAAATATAAAAAATAAATCCATACCTGGTCCCATTGGCGTCCTTCGGCATCCTCCAGTGTCCTCGCATCCTCTGGCCACGTCCTCTTCATCAAACTGCCCCTGGAGGGTCCCCCGACTTTCCCCGAGTGTTCCCGGTGGCGTCGGTGCTTGCGGGTGTCGCTAGGAACGTGGCGGAAATTTCAAATTATTTTGCATTGCATTCAATACAAAATAACTGTATTGAATGCAATACACTTGATTCATATGTCTAAAAGGGTACATTGTCTTTCATGAAAATTTATTTTACAGTATAACATAATAGTATGAGTATAATAAAGTTTGAAACTCAAAATCATGTCAAAGTTTATTATTACATTTAATAAAATATGTATATTTATTTAATGTATTATTTTGACATGATTTTTTTGTTTTAAACTTTATTATACTCATACTAATATATTATACTGTAAAATAAATTTACATGAAAGACAATGTACTGCTTTTAGACAGATTAATCCAGACAGAATTGAACTGCCTAGGAGGTTAAGTGACACCAATAATCTTTTTGGCTATCTGTAAGGGTGACATTCTTCCCAATAGTGAGCAATGTAAGACACATTGAGCCTGATTTATTAAAGTTCTCCAAGGCTGGAGAGGATACACTTTCATCAGGGAAGCTGAGTGATCCAGCAAACCTGGAATGGATCTGGTCCAGGATTGAAAACATTTGCTAACAAATTACTTTTAGGAAATCCATT
>NW_027319383.1:0-4088 GCF_032062135.1 Pyxicephalus adspersus
GTGAGAACTCAAAACTGTGCATTGGTGATAATGCTGACCAGGGCAAATAGACAGAGCACATCCTTCTAGTGGGGACACAGACAGCAAATAAAAAATCTGACACTATTTTAAGCTTTTTCCAGGGACAGTAGGGACAAACAGATAGTGTTGTTTGCTCTATGGAGAAGGGAAGAGGAAGGAGGGTTGGAAGGCTGAAACATCAGTGATCCTTCCTGTTAGTTATTCAGTGATCACTAAACAATGTTAGGGGGACAACAAAACAGATGCTAGATTTTCAAAGACATGAATGTTCATCTCTATTGTCTGTTCATTGCTTTAGTCCATCCAAAACTATAAAAAAAACGTTTGGCTTTCACATTAAATATATGTTAGGACCTTGGTGGGGACATTTTCCCAGCTGCAGAGGATCACTCATAGTACTGTAAAGTAGCCAGGTTGTATTATTAATGCACCGTAAGAGTTAGCAAAAAAAATGTGAAAAAAAAGAATAAACAGTACTTACTGAATTTAAAGCTGTACCCTCTTACCTGCTGCTCTAAGCATAGGTACACATGGTACCTTGTGGTACTTTTTTAGCTTTGCCAGTTTCCATAAATAACAAAAAGAATGTGATATTAAAAATTATGTTATCTACAGTACCTGCTACCAAATTATTATTATTAATATTAATAATATTATTATTAAACAGGATTTATATAGCGCCAACATATTACGCAGCGCTGTACATTAAATAGGGGTTCCAAATGACAGACAGATACAGATTGTGATACAGGAGGAGAGGACCCTGCCCCGAATAGCTTACAATCTAGTAGGTGGGGGAATTTCACACACAATAGGAGGGGGAGATATGTAGTGCTGGGAAGTAGTGATGGTTTCAGAAGACAGAAGAAGTAGGGTAGGCAAGTTTGAAAAAATGGGTTTTGAGTGCTCTTTTAAATTAGCAGAAAGTAGGAGCAAGCCGAATAGGACGAGGAAGACCATTCCAGAGAGTTGGGGCAGCTCTAGAAAAGTCTTGTATCCGTGCGTGTGTTGTGGGTATGAGTGAGGAAGTCATTAGTAGGTCATTGGAGGAGCAGAGAGAGCGACAGGGTGAGTACTTTTTTATCTTCCAAACTCTTCTTAGTAAAACTAAGTGGCAATGCTTTTTGAATGTTCACAGCTTTAGTGGGTTAAACAGGGATTACAATATGGTATCTAAGATCCTTAATAACCTAACAGTATCTGCCATGACAGGGTCCTTCAAGAACTGAATATTTACCTTGACATGGGTGTAGTACTTGGTAATTCAGAATACATGATAATCTTTGAGCCTGCAGACGTGGTTCTGATGGAGGAACAATAGAAGTGGAAGAATTGTCTGAATTGTCTGAACCATACCAGCCCTTCTTTTTATTTATAGTCTATACTGCTTTTCACCATCATAAGAAATATCTCACAATGCCTGTTCATTTTACAGACTTAAAGTGTCTGACATGCATAGTTCGTTCTGTATTTTACAGAATAATGTGCTTATATGTGATACAGAACAGAAATGACAAATAAACCAATAGTAGATATTGACCTTAGAAAAGTAGATGTAATCTAGCATTGCCACACACTGTTTATGGTCCTGCAATTGGCTGCTGTTCACTTTTCGATAACCCAAGTAAGTAGTTTCAGCACTGTCAGACCATATTAATAGAATGGGTGCAATTGTTTACCAGTTTCATTGAACTGACTAATTAGGACCATTGTGAAAGGGTAACAAACATGCAGGGAACACACCAGTGTTTTGTGCCTCTGGTGACCTCTACCAACTCACAGTGAACAATGTATGTTCCTTCTAGGGGTTATAGGTGCATGTGTCAAGAGGTTTAACATATGGAAATGAGTATTCACTTTTCCTATTTCCTGGCATGTTCATAGTACAAATAGGATTTGGCTTGAAATAATTAAAATATTTTAAGGTAAAATATACACATTTCCAACATTATGTTTGCATATTTTCACAGTGTTTGAATTCTTTGGCTCAAACAACAATTCTCGAAGTCACAAATTAATAAT
Organism: Pyxicephalus adspersus; assembly: GCF_032062135.1. Taxonomy (NCBI): domain Eukaryota; kingdom Metazoa; phylum Chordata; class Amphibia; order Anura; family Pyxicephalidae; genus Pyxicephalus; species Pyxicephalus adspersus. Next base: position 2,044 of record NW_027319383.1, read on the forward strand.
GTACCACATTGTTGTAATCGGTTATAGAGATTTAAAAACTGAAAGGCTGTCTGACAACAGGGAATTGTTATTTGGAAAGGTGCTGATAGAATTTAATTTAATTTTGTACCTAGACATACATTTCAAGGCAGAAACTAAAGCCGCATACACATGTGCAATTATAGTCGTTGGAAGGGATCTTTCACAATCCTTTCCAACGACTAAGCACTGTACAATGCATGAACGAGTCCTGTACATACAGCACCGTCCTGCTCCATGGAGAGGGGAGGGGGAGAACGATGGAGCGGCCGCCCCTTGCTTTAGGATCGTTTGTCATCCATCGTCCATAGATCCGCCAGGACGGGCGCTGTACACACACCAGATTCTCATCCGATATCGGTTCTGAGCTGATTATCGGACAAGAAGCATTGTACCTGTGTATGTAGCTTTATCTATCTGTTCTAATTATGGAACCATGTTTGTTTATTATTTATTATAAGATAATTTATTATAGGAATATTGTTACTTTATATCAGAAAGTCCCTTCTAATCACATTACAGCAGGATATATTGTTTCTGTTTTAATGCTTACAGAAATGATAGATCAATAAATCTGACAATTTAATAATTTAATTATTTTGTATGCATTAGGTAAAGAATAGAAACTATTTGGCCTGCCAGGTAAACTTGTCTGACCTAAACAAAATCTAAGGACTTCTGTAAGGATGATTGAAAGTGCCTGGGTTCAATTCCAGCTGTTACATATAAATGTTTCTGATGTCGCCGAACATTGTGAAATAGTCTGGCTTGACAATTCTGTCTATTTTGAAGACTAATACGCATTCTACTGTCAAAAAGGGGCATGGGGAGCCAGGGTAATGCCTTGGGAACATGTACTAGTGCAAAAACACTTTACAATTACTTTACAACAGAATGAGAGTTTTCATTTGATTAAACAGTAAGTAAAAATACAAACTTTCAATAAATTCATGTTTGGAAAATGTATTAAAGCTGTACATACTGTCAAGTTTATACCAGACCCTATTCAAGCATGGCAATAAAAAGGGGAGCAGGGAACATGTGTCCCCTTTTCCTGTTTCATAACAGGGCCCCCACCTTCCTCAAATATTCCCCCCACCACCTTCACAATCTATTTCACAATGCAGTGGTTTGTTGGGATGGTTATCTTGGAGTCTGGAAGCCCCTTTATGTAAGGGAGGAGGCAGTTATCCACCCCTTCCTGGAATAATGAGTACAGGGTACATTAAAGTACCCCTTATCTATTCCTACAAAGCATAAATTAAATGTCAATAAACACATAGACACAGAAAATGAACACAGATGCAGACACAGATGCAGTAATTAAAAGTTCTTTATTCAAAATAGAAAAATGTAAAATGTTCTTGCAACTTCAAATGTTTTAAATGATATACCTATCTAATTATATACGTTATTAGTTTTTCCAGCTATCCTATGTAAAATAGGAAATAATGCCTCCCTATGTAGCAGAGGATTGGAGGAGGGGTTAGTAGTCTAAATTAGGGAAGCAGCCTAGTAATACCTTGGCTCCCTTCATATATACAGTGAAACATAGCCCTTCATAGCCCTTCTACAAGATGTGTTATTTGAAGGAACACCAGGTTATAATAAATTAAAAAAAAATGCATGAAAACGCAACCTCTGTTTAGGACCAGGATGCTGCCTTATGTTTTTTCCACTTAACAATAATGGCATTTTTAGGAATAAACAGAACAAAAATTAAGGGCAAGGAAATCATGTATGTGAGCCACCATCTGTAACATGCTGTGCTGAATACTGTATTGCCCCACAATAAGGTAATATATATAATGTAATGTTGGTATTTGTTGGCCAGAGGTGTGGCTGGAACCCTTTTAATAATCTCATTATTTATTCGATTTGCCTTTTTAATGATCTAAGCATTTCTAATGTTCCCTTAATACAGAAAACATTTCTATTATGTTATTGAATTGCTTGTAACATCATGGTTGTTTCTGTGTTCCTTGGGTGGAGATAAAATGTGCGCTGTGCAGAACCAATCCTTCATC
>NW_027319384.1:0-4086 GCF_032062135.1 Pyxicephalus adspersus
GATCTCCTTGACCAGGTGGTAGAGTTAATGAGGCCTGGGTATGATCAGGTGTAACTGTCTCACCTGAAATACATCCTGGAAATTAGGCTGGGGATATAAACTCCCAGCCTGCCTATTCCTGTGGCTCTGTGTTTGAGCACCCCAACATGTTTGCAAAGTTATGTGAAGATGTGCAGGTGGCAGACCCAGTGGTGGCAACTCTAGATGTTACTGCTACCCCTATCAGCCGGGAGAGCAGCACATCTAGTAGTGGTGGGGATGGAAACACAGGAAGGAAAAGACAATTGGTTGTAATAGGGGATTCTATCATCAGGAGGACTGATAGAATAATTTGTTGCCCGGATCCCTTCAACCAATGGTTTGCTGTCCCCCTGGTGCCAGGGTTCGGCATGTGGTGGACCGAGTAGAAAAACTACTGGTAGGGGCTGGACAGGACCCAGCTGTCTTGGTCCATGTTGGAACCAATAACAATAAAAATGGAAGATGAAGGATCCTTAAAAATCAGTTTAGGGAACTAGGTTTCAAGTTCAAGAAAAGGACCTCCAAGGCTATATTCTCTGGAATATTGCCCGTGCAATGCGCAACACAAGAAAGGCAGAACGAGCTTAGGCAGCTAAATGCATGGCTTAAGTCCTGGTGTAGAAGGGAAGGGTTTGGGTTCATAGAGCACTGGGCTGACTTTTCATTGGGGTACAACCTGTATGCCAGAGATGGTTTGCACCTAAATGAAAGGGGGTCTGCTGTGCCAGGGTAAAGATTTGGGGGAATGGTGGAGGGATATTTAAACTAGGACAGAGGGGGTGGGACAGTCAAATAAAGTGGCAGAAAGGTAAGTCAGGGGTCAGACACTAGTGGATGGATTGGGGATAGTTGGGGGGAGGATTATGGATAATTGTAAGGAGCTTCCCATTTTACAAACAAACATTTGATTGTGCAGTACTAGTTGTCCTGAAAAACAAAATGATTTGGCTAACAAGGATGTTAAAAGCAGCAATGGTTTGAAGAGCCTGCTCACCAATTCTAGAAGTCTAGCAAACAAGATAGGGGAGTTGGAAGCCTTAATGAGTGAAGAGAATTATGACTTGGCATTGCTGAATCCTGGCTTTGTTCTTTGCATGACTGGGCTGTCAATATTCCTTTGTGAATCCTCTTTGCATTCCCATCACCAAACCAATGGCCTTTAGATCCCCACAGATGTTCCACTGGTGTGTTTTATACTGGATTGCTTCAAGTCGTTACTTCATGTTGTCATAGGACTCCTTTAAGTTAACAGAATAGGCAATCGGTAAACTTGGTTTGGAATTACCATTATACAGTAAGACTGCTTTCAAGCTTCTTTTAGAGGAATCAATGAAGATACGCCATTCAGATATCTTGTGACAAACTGGTAAAGAGTGCATTTATATCATGACAGTAGCACAGTGAGCCATCACTAGTGAAGAAGGTTGTCAAGTTATGATTTTGTTTTCTGTAGTGAGTTACAGTTACATCCTTTGCAAGCAAGTGCTTCTGTTTAAGCCTTGTAACAAGAAGTTCTGCTTTGTCTTTCAAGAGATTATTCAGCTCTGCTTGTGTAAAGGTCTCTGGTTCTGAATCTTCATCGGCCAAGTAGTCAGGATCAGATGATTTGGGGTTGTAACTGGCTGCAACTCCAGCGCATTCCTCACCACCTTCTACAGAAGCAAGTCCATCATGTGGCCATACAGGAACTGTCAATGATTCATAATGGGAAACAGGCCTAATTGCAGAATCAAGGCTGGGATATACATTTTTGTGCTTAGTTTTACCTGAGAATCCACTTTTGTTGACGTGGCAAAAAAAGCAGTCGATTAGATGGTTTTGCGGTTCTCTCTAAACCATCGGGATTGCAAATGGCATTGCTGCTTTACGCTGATTTAGCCAGTCATGCAGTCCATTGGAACAACTAATAAGAATGAAATGTGGAGCCCAAGTTTTATCCTGGTCACCAAGTGGACAGCCGAAATATACTTTGTATATCTTTTTAAGTTCTGTGGTAATTTGGCGACGTTGTGCTTTCACTGTGAATGAACCACACACGTAACAGAAACTGTCTGGATCATTAAGGCAATTTCTAGGCATGATGACAAATTAAATCAGTTAGTGTGGTCTCTAACCTTAAAAAAATAAAACTGTCATTAAATGTTGTAATATGTTAGGGCTATTTATAACGAATTACATAAAATTATATCTGATGAAAAAGACAAGTTGACCTGTGTTATTTTTAAACAGCAACTACTGTATTCTGTGGCACTTAAATTGTATCTCAACTCAGAATTTAGTCTAGAACTTAGAATTATCAAAAAACTTTAAAGAGAAATTAGAGTCTGGTTTTGTCAGTCATGTGATGACAATCAGACGTGGGTGAGTTCTTTTTTTATTTAAAGAAGGGGGATATAGCAAAGCCTGATTACACATACAACACAGGGTGCATAGCAATCTGCATCCTGTGCCACAGGCAGATTCGCAGAGGACAGGTCAGGTCACATTTAGGTACAACATGCCTGCTTTCCCACATGCGCAAGAACCACAAACCAAAGTGGGAGCAGTACTTGCCTTCTTTTGAAAGAGGTGCAACCACGTCCTCGTCCCTTCTTCCACCTCAATTCACTCCCTCTACACCTCCAACTGTCTTTGCTACTACGTCTTAGGAGGTTGGTGACAGCCAGACTTCAAGCTGCGAGGAAGTATCAGCTTCTGGTGGTAGGTTTTGTGGCGTCAGACGACATTTGTCACCGAAAGATTGGTACTCCAGTGACCCCTTCAGCTCCCCTAGCTCCCTGTCCCTTCAGCCCACTCTACCAGAGTTCTGCAAAAGGTATGGGCCCTACAAACAAAAATGTCATCAAACTCAATTCACATCCAGCCAAACTATTGGCCTTGCAGCTACTGCAGTACAGCATTGTGGACTCTGCTCCCTTCCATGACCTGATGGCCTGTGCCAAGCAACAGTGGAATATTCCAAGCAGGCATTACTTCTCCCGCACTGCTGTTTCCAGTTTACATACACATTTAATGGGTAACCTCTCCTGGGCATTGGCATTCTCAGTGACTAGTCCAATCCACGTCATGGTGGACAGCTGGACAACCAGGCTTGGAGTAGGATGCTACCTGTCCTTTACCACTCACTGGGTGGCCCTGCATAGCTCAATGGGGGGAAGTCTGCAGGAGGCATTGCAGCACCTGGTACCCCCACTGAGGGGTGTGGTGGGAAAGCATAGGCCACCCCAGTCCTCTCCCTCCTCGTCCTCTTACTTCTTCATTCCTTCTACCCGCAATCCCTCCCTTTCGACACTCCTCCTAAAAGGCCAGCAGGGGAGGACACTGTGGTTAAGCGGGCACGCTACTGCAGCTCTCTTAAGCACACACGTTGCCAGGCAGTGCTTAAACTGGTGTCCTTGAGGGAGAAAAGCCAGAAAACTCTTGTCCGCTTTTCACAGAGAGGTTTAGGCTTGGCTGAGGCGCTCCCGGGTCACAGCAGGCAACGTAGTGTGCGACAACGGGGCCAACCATGTGGCCGTGCTGCACATAGGCCGCATAACACATGTGCCCTGCTTTGTGCACATACTGAACCTGGTGATGCAGAAGTTTCTTCGCACGTAGCCAGGATTGCAGGACTTACTGAGACAGGCTTGCTCCATCTGCAGCCATGTACGCTGATCCCCTACTCCCACTGTGGCGCTTAGCAAGATCCAGCGCCTACAGAGGCTTCCACCGCATAGACTAATTTGTGACACTGTGACTAGATGGAACTCCACCCTGCCGATGCTTCAGCGTCTGTGTGAGTAAAAGCTAGCCATCTGCCATTACTTGGTCAGCATGGTGCATGAAGGCAGCGGGGCCCTTGGTACAGCCACACAACTGAGCTATTTTACCAGTGACCAGTGGCTGGAGATGGAGACGCTGTGCAAGGTACTGGCCCCCTTTGAGCAGGCCACAAACGTTGTGAGTCGGGAGCAGTCAGGCTGGAACAATGTCATTCCCATCATCTTTCTGCTTGATAATACCCTGTGTGGCCTGATGGAAAGTGGCAATGGGAGAGGAGGGGAATAAATGGAGGAGGAAGAT
>NW_027319385.1:0-4086 GCF_032062135.1 Pyxicephalus adspersus
TCCCATAACTTGCAATATAGTTATTGTAAGTATGTTCAAAACTATTTGCTGTTTTGGTTATTGTTTTTATTATTATTTATTTTGTTGTTGAGAATGTTTCTCTATAGATATTATGTGCATGTGTTACATCTTTTCTTTAACAAATTAAATATAATTGTCTGATTTTTGTTCTTGAACCTATCCCACTTTCTTAATCAAAAATACCACATATAGTTTTTTTGCTGCAGCAGATGAAATAATATAATCACCCTCTAAACTGTAAATTCTAAAGATATATACCTACACTACTATATACCATACACTACTCAATATATACCTCCAATTAATGATTTGAACCAATGAAGATTTTAACATCATATTGCGGGAGAAACAGTTTTTTAGTGGCGTACTTAGGACTGTACTTTTGCCTATGCACTTTAGGGCACTCCCATGAGTTGACATCTCAGTATTCTATCATTTTATATGTCAATATTTTCAGGAAATAGATACATGGAATGTATTCTTTATTAAAAAAAATCACTTGGTAATAATACTAATTATTATATGATTACATTGCCTAAATTGGTATATCTTGTTTGTTAGTTGGGTACTATCCTGACAATTAATAGGCAATTACAAGAAGAGGGTTGTGCATATGTAATACCTTTAGTGTATGCAGTCACATGCTGCCAAATAGACAGCCCTTTACTGTATGAATACAGTTTTACCAAGAGAAATGTGCCATTCAATTATACTCAAAAACATCTTTAACGTATGGACTAGGTTGGATTGTTAAGGTACGTGCCATGCAAATTTCTGATATTTTTATAGAAAGTACATATCTGTAGTCAAGTAGACCTCTAGGCAGATACATTTACTTTAACAATTACATATGAAACACATTAAATTTGTCAGATTTTTTTGATTGAATAAACAGTTGGAAAATTGAGTATCCCATAAAGTTTTCATAAAGTCTGTAGCAGAAAATCAAGCCTTTGGGTGTGAGTATATTTTAGAGAAAAGTGATAACTTTCAGGAAATTTTCTGTTTGATTGGAAGCAGCTGCCATTCTTTTTCTTCAGAATAATTTGGTTTCAATGCAAAATCAGTTACTTAATAGTTTAATATAGGGGCCACGTCATATGGCAGATTTATTGTCAGGGAGAAAATCAATTACATTTTATTGAATCATTCAGGTGCTAATTTTACAGCTTTTGTAGTTCAGTTCATTCACCTCTATGGCTTAGCAGCAATTGTGTTACATTGGTCACTAACACGATGGTGTAACACAAGTGTGACCTGAGGCTGCAAAAAAAAAAATTTTTCCCTGACAAACACTCGGAGCCTCTAAACACAGGGCGTGTGTTATATAAGCTCTCTCCGGTGGGAGAGGGTATACTGTCATATGAGTGACTCTGTGTTCTCGAAAAAAAAAATGATTGAAAACAAATAAAAATTACTTTTTTGAAAGCCATTTCAGGTTTTCTGGATCACCCAGCTTTACTGATGAAAGTGTATTCTCTCCAGCCTTGGAGAACTTTATTAAATCAAGCCCAGTATGCTACCTCCAATAGTTATTTACTGGAATTAGCAATTTCTAGCTGCAAGGAATCACTTTTACATATTTTCCAACTGACAAGGCCTAAAGTCATACTTTAGAATTACCTTTCAATTATGTAAAATAGGCAAAGTGTGAATCTTGTGATGATGATCTTGTTCTTCACAGGGTTTTCTTCCAGGTATGGAAAAAACGGTAAACTACTAAGTCCCCAGTGTCTAATCAATTACTGCCATTGAAACACATGGACCTTAAAAATTCTTTACTAGAGAATGTATTGGTGAATTTCAGATTTACCTCTTAATAAGCAGACCCCGATATCTAAATATTAGATCCAATATGAAAAAGGTTCAGAATTGTTTTTAGTGATTTAAAAAGATCACCCAACTCTTACTTACCCACATGATTATCATGAAAATTAACTACCAAAATAGTTTTTTTTTAATTTTCCGCCGGGTTGGGGTTGTAGGTTAGGTTATCTAGCATCTCCATTGTTATCCTGAAGAGCAGAAAGAAACTTCCAACTACTATACAAATCCCAGCACTCCATTTACTATTTTGATCATACCGGGAAAAAATGCATCCCCAATGCTCTTTTTATCAGTTATACACAATGCATGCAACTCTGTTGATAAACACATGGCCGCTATATCATATAGTCATTATTATATTACACATATGACATACAGATACAACCAATGACCCTATCCAAAAAAGCTTGCAATCTAAGAAGTGAAATCATTACATCCACCTCTTTTACATGTAACCGTCAACTGACAATTAATGCTGAAATGAAAAGATCCAACTCCAGTTCTATTTATTGAAACTAGTCAATATTAGTGTTCCTTACCTTGAATGATGTTTACCTAGTGGCCCAACCACAATCCATGTTTCTGGCTCTTATGCTGCATTCATTTTCTTCATACTGTGGTTAGGCCCCTTAGGCCCTATATAAACACAGCCAAAGCAATGGCTGGTCTAAATAGAGAAATGCAGAGTAAACATTATCTGTATGCCATAGTGTTACCAGAATGAAAGATTAGCAGCATAAGTGCCTGAGTAATGTCCATTCTGCGCATGCTTTGCATCATAATTCAAAAGATACTTTATTTTTACTATTTTACCATTATCTTTACTACTAACAATTAAAAACTAATAATAAAGTGAGTAACCTTTAAGATTTGTGAACTACTTTATGGAACTCCACTTTATGTAAAGCCAACACTTTTTTCAGGTTTTAGATAGTAGGAAAGGTTACAAGTTATGTTATATTTGCTGTCTGTGTCCTTACTGGAATGATTTACTCTTTTCATGTGTTCTGGTGACCTGGAAAAAAAGTGATAGAAAATCTTATATTCTAAGCTATTACTGGAACTTGGAGAATTGTTCCATTGACAACTTTCTAAAGGGCACTTCCCTAATTTTAGGAACGTTTTCTCTTAAAGCAGAACTAAAGTTAAATTAAAATATGAGTAGGCTGTCCTTTGTCGCAGAAAGGACAGGTAATGTCTTTTCAGCAATAAAATACACTCACCTGCCTGATTGCAATTTTTTAAATTACACTCACCTATTCACATCTCCATTGTTATCCTGAAGAGCAGAAAGAAACTTCCAACTACTGTACATATCCCATTGCAGGCAACATCATCTTTACCAGTTCTTCTTCTGGGTTCACGTCTTCTACTGTCTTGATTTGCCACTTTGGAATATAACATATATGGTACTTAACTCCCATGCATGCACAACCTGCCTGCTTGCAATTTTTGTTTTTAAATGTTTAGTTCCCCTTAAATTTTTGTTGTGTCTACTAGAAAGGAAAAGGATGCATGTGTGTATATATATACATACACACACACACACACACATATAAATATACAGGTTGACATTCAAAAACCTGGCCATCGATAATCCGGTTCCGTCAGATTTCCGGCATGGATTTCGGAGCACATTTTCAAATTTACCGCGTTGCCATGCCATTGTTTTATGGCGCTGTACTTCAGAATCAGCTGTTGGGTCTTGTTTGCATTGGCTAACAGGCATTCCTGCTCATTCTTTCTCATTTTATCATTTATTTGCTGCTGTATAGCTCTATTATGGATTCAGCAAAGAAAGAGGTAGCCCATCTGCTATTTAGCTTCTTTTCGAGGGTACAATAATGATTAACATTCTGAGGCATTATTTTATTTAGTTGAATTAAAATTCTGTAGAGCTATTTTATTCAGTTGAACTCATTCTGGCATTTTCGAAAATCCGGCACTCCTTAGGTCCAGAGGTTGCCGGGTTTTTGAATGTCAACCTGTATATATATTTACACTCATACAGATATAAAAATATTAAAAAAAACAAAAAAAAAACAGACATGTGAAAATCCTCCTCTCGTGCTGATTTAAAAGGCTATTTGTAATGCGCCTGGGCACACAAACCACAACCAACTCCAGATATCCTTCAATCAGGCTTTATTCAATGTCATAAAGCACAGCAAGGGTTAAGTCCAAACAAGCAAAGTACAAGAGGGTAAGTCAAAGACAGGTCAAGAACAATCCGAGGTC
>NW_027319386.1:0-4084 GCF_032062135.1 Pyxicephalus adspersus
GATGTCCACCCAGTGGGATACATTATCATCATAGGCTGCGTGGACTGAATTAACCTATATTATTTTTAGCGCTGCACATAAATTGATAATGACTATGGATAAAGATTCATCAGCTGTCAGAGTCTGAAGTAGAGTGCTATTAAATATTATTTTAGGTCAATGACTCAATGGTCAACCATAGTTGACATCATCTTAAACTGAAACTATGGAAAGCTTCTGACTTTTTTATCATTAGTAGTTTGTAGGCTTTTATGTTGAATGCTTTTGTTAATTTCGCCATTTATCAGCAATTTGTGTTTTACAAATAAACATTTAATACTGGGTGTACACACACCATAGAATTCCTAGAGAAATATAGGTCTTCTAAAGAGGGAACAGCAGAAGCTGTCCACTTAGAGAATGTTTCTCTTTGATTTAAACTTTGCTTGTTTGAGGACCCAGAGAACATTCAACACAAACTGATGACTACAGATGATAAGTAATCAATTAAATCAGTATCTTCTTACTTGGTCACCATGGATAGTCTTCATGAGCTTCCCACAATTTAAAGCTTTGATGTCCTGAGGGCTGCTACCCGGCTCTGCATGCAGGTATGATGGCAGTCCATCTTTGTCTCCTATCATATCCTACCACTTTTTATAACTTCTGCTGGTCCTACACTTATTTCCATTTCTTATTTTTTTCCCCATTCATCCCCAGTTTTTTATCTGCATTTTTTATTTGCTCCCTCCAATTTTTTTTATTTCAATGTGTTTTGTTGTCCTAATTATGGAGTTACCAGTAACAATAGGCTTTATCTCATATTTATGTATTGTCATATTATCAACATTATCAAAATGTCATTGTATGTTGACAAATAAGGGATTGGAGCCAATATGACTTTTTATCTCTACTAAAGCATTCACCAGCAAACCTTTGCTGTGTAATCTTTGCTTTATATAAGGGCTGACTGATGTCTATTACTGTTTGTTATATTCTCTTTTGTACCTCCTTTGTATGTTGATATCTTGTTTCTTGATTATAGGTTAAACGTTATACAAAAAAGATATTTTATTTCTTTTGAGCTTAATAAAGAAAATATATAAAACCTATTTTACATTCCCTTTAAAATACATGTTAATAGATTCGGCTGGATCTAAGGTTGTGATATGTAAGGCTGTATCCACTGAGAAATGAACCCACTTACAAGGCATGCCTACTAAATTGAATCACTTAATTACATCTTTGTCATTTCAATATTCCTGGTAGTAATGATTTTGTTGATGAGGCCTTCATTTTTTTTTTTACTATAAGATTGAAAAGATTAGGAGAACCTTATATTTTATGCTTTATTTTTATGCTTAAAAACAAGTCCGCTGGTTTGCTTGACACTTGATGAAGAAGCCCAGTTGCCAAAAATTTTCCACATGAAAAATCTGCATTTTTTGTCAATTCAGGTAAAAATAAAGAAGTTAATGCAAATTATATGTGTTATTTGTTCAAATGTATCCTTTTTATCTGAGGGTCAATTTAAATGAAGATGCAAGTTTGCTTGTTCAAATATGCTACAAAAAACCCAATCATTTCAACTTACTTTTTCACATGGTTGTATGTGGAAAGTATGTGCTTTCTAATAAAATATAAATCTCCCATCAATAGTTGTGTTAGCTACTAGAAAACAGATAACCCTCTGAAATGCCAATTAGGACTAAACTGACTACATTGATAAGGAGCAAGGTATTCTTCATATAATGGTTTAGCAATTTAAATATATATTTATATATATATCTATATATGGGTTGTTTATATGATTTCATATGGACACATGTGGTTGATATATGCCATCCCAGTGCTTGTAGTTGGAAATGTTTAAACTGCTGAATTATTAAACTGTCTTCTAAATATTCTTTTAGGTTGTATACAGTTTTCAGTGGACAATTTGTCTGATTTTTATGGCATCCCAAACACACAAATCAAAAGACGAAAACTGTCCAAATTGTGTGATACAATTATATGAGATGGATGTCCTGCCTCCTTGTCCCCACATCCATCTCACATCTATGCATAATGCCTAGTGCCAAAGAAATCTAATACACATTGACTGATTGTCTGCATTCTCCAACTATTCCAACAGAACTCCAGCATAACAATAGGAGTGAAAATATGTGTGTAGGTGTATATATATATATATATATATATTTATATATGTATTCATGGTATTCTCTACATTTTCTAAAGGGTGGACAGCACCATCTGTCAATTTCATGGTGCACACAAACAGGATCCAGCCCAAACATTCCAAATATCCAAAAAAGAAAGCCTAGGATTTGCAGCGTCAAACAATTTATACTAAAACAAGACAATAATTACAAATTTGCTATGATTGGCTTATGCTAGTACCTTCATAAACGTGGCCTTGTTGTGGTGCTTGTTCCTGCAGTTGCTCCAAGGACTGTATTTTAAATATAAATATATATATATATATATATATATATATATATATATATTCTTTCTTGTAATGTGCTGTTGATTGTGTTCTCTATCACAGATTTTGCTCTATAAAACATTGAACACATTGCACTAACCAGTGACAGCCATCTCTAATTCCTTTGCATTGACCTGATTTAAAATGGAATTGTAAAATGATCTTCATTACTGCACACTCATTTTAAATAAGCCAAATTTCTCATAATTTATGTATCTTTTAGAGTGTTATGAAAATGTAATCCCTGAAATTGAAAATGTGCTTCAAAAATACCTTTTCATTAAATATTTGTGCACATTGCTGAAACTAGAGAATATAAAATCATAACAGCACTGGAAACCTATCATGAGTTTATAAATTTAGGAGACTTAAGCCAAGGTTATTCTTGAGGGCTATAAAGAGCTAGAGTTGCTGATTCATTGTATTTCTTCATACAGGATTAGCGATGTTCATTTTACTTGTAGCATTGCATGTCATTTTCAGACCTGAGTGTCTTCTGGTGACTGCAGGCGATCGCCCAGCAGAGCTTTGATTTAAACTGGAAGTGACATGGTTGCGTGAATGTGAGCTTGTAATTCTGCAAGTAAATGACAAAGATTCACCTGGAAAGTCTGCATTCTGAGCTCTTAAATGGGAATGTTTAAATCTTCAGCACGGTGTGAATTATTGGGCTTCTGGAATGCAAAACATAAAACCATTTAATACCATTTTCCTATAAGCAGATTACACAGGTTTTTTGACAGTTATGTTCTTTACACAAATTTTATTATAATGTGCAATACCTTAAAAAATTCAAATTTTGCATCCCATCCTATATGTATATTTCATTAGATGAATGTTATCCTAAAGTAGTTAAACCAAAGTTTAAAGTAGAATATTAAATTCTGTTTTGGCAATATTTGCCCCCTTTCTTAGACTTATTAACATACTAACCCAACTTTTAAAAATCATTGTATAAATTATCAAAGTTTTATTTCTTATTTTTCATTTGTTCTTACTGCTCATTTATAATCACCAGGCAAATAGACGGCATGTTTTTGGCAACCTGATATGTACAACAAATGTGTGTAGTTTGGAAACAGTGACATCATGTCAATAGTGTATAATATACACTGGGATGGGCACATTAAGTATTAATGCAGTACTATCACATACAGTACTTGCTTATTGTGAACCTTTAAAGCAGCATCTAAATAGGCAAATGTAAATTGTTAACCTTTGCGGAATGCTCTGCAGATTGCATAAAAAGTAGGACTATGAGGTTTGTACTACATAGATGCAAATGTATCTCACTGTTCTGTTTTTCTGGCTGCAAAAAAGTGAATTCTCTTCTCAGATGTTTTTACATTTGATTGACTATACTAAATTTTATACTATGACACTTTTTCTAAAATCGTATTGAAACAAAAAAGAATGATTTTCCATTATATACAGTATTGCAGTATAAAAAATTATACCTTCTGTATTATGATATGTATTGTATCACCAACATTGTCATACACAACCCTGGAAAATATGCATGTAAAAATGAGTAATATTGTTTAACTATATAAATATGTAAGTATGATAACAGAATTTGCAATCATTATTGAAATGTAGTATTCGCATTGAACAGGTTGG
>NW_027319387.1:0-4084 GCF_032062135.1 Pyxicephalus adspersus
CCTGTATCACTGTCTGTATTAGTCTGTCATTTGCAATCCCTATTTAATGTACAGCGCTGCGTAATATGTTGGCGCTATATAAATCCTGTTTAAAATAATAATAATCATAATAATTGAAATTATGGCCATCTCTTCTAGTGAAATCTTCATGGAAATGTTTGCTGGCAAAAATGATCATACCTCTAAACTCAGTCTTGTATTACCTGAAATATTCAGAAAAAAAGTATGCAGTTGCAAAACTGTTCATGGTACACTTCACAAATACAGTCTGGATTTTGTAATCAGAAAAGACATTTGCATCTGTAGAGCAGGTTGGCATGATTGGTATATGCTGCTTCCATTTATAATTAAAACGAACAAAGTCTGGCAGCATCTTGTTACCTTTTACACTTGGCATAGTTTATCAGACCAAGCTGTTTTACATGTTTTTAATTACCAACCTAAAGCAGAAATAAACCCTTTGTATATATATATTATATATATATATATATATATATATATATATATAACATACTGAAAGCAGACATGTCCTTTATTGCAAAAAGGAATATCTCTTCTGCAATAAAAAACCTTTGCCTACTTAAAATTTTTCAATACACTGACCTGTGCCTATTCTGTCGCTCAGAGCATTTGTCATCTTGACTGGCTGCTCCAGGATGACGTAACGTCCTCATTAGTAGGCACTCATTCAGTCCCAGCAGCCCCACGGGAAGCCAGAATACTTGGTATCCCGGCACTGTCTGCATTTTGTTAATAAGACAGCAATCAGGTGTGTTTTAAGACAGCAATCAGGTGTGTTTTAAGACAGCAATCAGGTGTGTTTTAAGACAGCAAGTGTGTTTTATTGCAGAAGGGATGTCCCCTGATTTTTCCTTTTGCATGCAATGCAACAGTTGCAATGATGTTTGTATTGGTTACAACTAAATGTGAGCCTGTGTCCAGACTATACATACTAAAGTATTTACATATTTGAAACAAGCAGCAAAAATATATAAAAAAGCCCTCATTAGGCCTAAAAAAAGAGAATGAAATCTATTTTATAGGAAACAAATATCTTAACAAGCAGCTACCCAATAAATGAAAACAAGCACCAGGTGTTTCTAAGCTTTTAGAAAAACTAATCCTGCCCCTGTACAAAGCATTGGTCAGACATCTGGAATATGCAGTTGAGTTTTGGGCACCAGGTCACAAAAAAGACATTGTGGAACTGGAAAGAGTGCAGCTATGAAGTCTGTTAAAATGTAGAATAGGCTCTATCTGAAAGTAGTTTTAGCAAGTTCTTTAGATTACTTTTAGAAAAAGCTGGATGCTTTTCTAGAAGCACAAAATATAATAATAGTAATAAAGTTTTTAGCATAGACAACTGAAACTGTTGATCCAGTGTACATCTGATTGCCTCATGGGATCAGGAAGGATTTTTTCTTCTTGCTGGAGCAAATTGAACCAGGCAATATAATGTTTTTTTTTTAATCTTTCTCTGGATCAACTATAGGGTTTTATCTGGGATATGTTTATTTCCCTAGTGGCTGAGCTTCATGGAATTTTATGTCTTTTTTCATCTTAACTATGTAAAGCTGAAGCTGGAGTGTTTTTTGAGAAGGAATACCTTTGCAGCAAAAGCAGGTACACACAGGTCAGTTATGGCTTGTTTTAAGGCTGCTTGTATAAATGAAAGAATATGTGAATAGTTTGGGCACAGGTTCACTTAAAATCTTTCTTCCTTATTGTACTGAACATAGTATCAGTCCCAATTTTATATTCACTGCTTGATAACCTGTTTATCCTGATTTGCAAGACAACACTTTGCACATATGTATACGTTTTGCATATTGTTGAGGCTTTGCAGATGCATTTTAACAAATCTAAAACAAGTTAATTAAAAAAGAAATAAAAGTATGAAACTTTCTTGCAGTTTTTAGTTTAGATTGTACAACCTTTCAAGTCCTACATGTCTTGTGTTTGCATATGAATTCACAGAACTGGCCACATATCCTGATTTGTGATTGACCATCCTAATTTGACCATATAAGTTTCCCTCTTCCTACTGCCTCTCTCACATCTTATGTCTGCTCATTATTTGCACATTTGAAGAACTAAAACTGTTAAACGACATATTTGTCCACTCAAAAATGGTTGTAGTGCTGTGTACTTTTTATTTGTAAATTTGGAATTGTTACACTCATTTATCTTTTTATCTCACATCCAGAAACATGGCTTAGTTATTATTCCAGATGGCACCCCAAATGGTGATATAAACCATGAGCCAGTGGCTGGGGCAATTACAGTTGTAACACAAGAAGCTGCACAGGTGTTGGAATCTGCAGGCGAAGGACCACTTGGTAAGTAAAAAAAAAAAAAAACAACCTTTCATAAATTAACCCCCCTAGTGGTATTCTCGCGTGTGGATTTTACATGCTAAAATCGGCAATCCCGAGTCATACTCGGGGTCGCTAAATACAGGCCTACAATGTAAAATAAATTTCCATGCAAAAAATGTAAGGCTTGTAAGGCTAAATGTAAGGACAGAATTAGAACTCTAGGGGGGTTAAAATGGTGGTACATTTCCCAAAATGTAAGCTTGTGTCATTGGATCACTGAATTTTCTTTTCAGAGCTTTAGGTAAAAATGCAGGCATAACCAACAGTGCCCTTAGGTTCCTGGAATGAAATACTTCAGGGGGTGCTTTTTTTTTTTTTAAGGGATACAAAGGGAGTGTGGTATAAAAAATTTTGTGCTGCCCTATAACAATATTCTCACAACAGCAGCTAAGTAAAATGTTTTGTTCGTTTTGCCATCATACTTGCAGTTAAGCCAGAGTTAAAGGGATTGTTTTCTTCCCTTTGAGTAAAGCTGGTGTTACATTTTCTTTACATAAATGCATTGAAAAACTCATGTTTAAACTGGATTTCAGTCCTCTCAACCTGGCCTTTTATTATTTTATTGACACAAAACTTTTTTGTAGTTATTGAAGAGCATATTATAGTGGGCTTTCTTAGAGTTAATGTATGTTTAAAAAAGAAAAACATACCACGTCTTTCCTACAGGCTAGAAGTACGGTTGTTATTCATTCCTCTAGGTTCTTGTCATTAAAACGATGTCTAATTCTTTTGAAGTCATTAACAAGTGGTTGTTTTTTATTTTATGTATTAATGTATCTTTATACATTTTCCCACAATAAATATTTCATCAGGCTCCTTCCACTCTGTGTAACATTTCCATGTTAATTTGCCTTAAAATTAACCAAAACAAACTAAAACTCCACTTTAAAGATTTGTCATCAGGCAGGTCCTTATTGCAGTAAGGGACAGGCAATGTCTCTTCTGCAATAAATTTTCTTACCTGCCTAATGTCCACACATCTGTCAAAATTCACTGAGCACATGTGTTGCCAGGGATACCCAGCAATCCCGGCTTCTCTTGCTGGTGCCAGGAGTGAATGAACTTTCACACACACCCAAAAAATCAAGTTGACTATAGATCAGAATGCAGAAGAGAAAAATAAAAAAATGACAGCACCCACAATGAAACAGGGACAGGTGAATATCCCCATGGTTGAGTTCCCTATTTAAGAAGAACTTTCAGTAAAATATTTTTTAGACTTATTGTTTATGACTTGATAAATATCAATATGGAAACATATAGACCCACAATATGTGTTAGTGTCGTTTCTGTTAAACAGTCATGAGCTTCTGGTAGGAAATTTTGGTATCAGCTGTAGACAGTGCTTGTGAAATTTTTCAATGCCAGACCATTTCATTCACTATTAACATTGCATTGTTTTTAGATGTCAGGCTACGGAAACTGGCTGAAGAAAGGGATGAGCTTGTATCACAGGTAGACTCTAATGTTTAGACTGTTTTATTTATATTTATATTAATATTATTGTAGTGAAATGCATTAAAATATATTAAAGATAGCTGGTGAGGTTTGGATTTTATATTTCGCTCTTTTGAACAGTTTTGTGTCTATCCATTGGCAAATATTGAATATGAATTTTATGCTGCAGAGCCAGAAAAATTTTAAAATATTTGTGTATATATATATATATATATATATCTATATATATATATATATATATATATATA
>NW_027319388.1:0-4083 GCF_032062135.1 Pyxicephalus adspersus
AGTTGGCAAGATTCCCCCCATGGCTTGCACAGAAAGGATTTCTGGGGGAAAAGAAAAAAAGCAGAAATACTAACTAAATCCTTCACTTTCTGGCTCTTTGTTGCTCTGGATATGTAGCCAGGGCCTGGATGTGTTCATGGACATCGTGTCCTGCATTGGTCTACTTTGTATGTGATGATGTCAGAGGCAATGATTACAAGAAAGAACCTTGGAAATTGCCTATGAATATTGGCATGAATAAACTAAAATGTAGTACATACACAATGTTCATCAGTCTCTAATATTCATCACATTTTTCAGGAGCTGAATATTCAAGCTGAAACAACCATGATTTTTCAATATACAGGTTCATAAATGTATTGAATTTAGCTATTTGGAGCATTTTGCATATACACTCTTACTGCATGACAAAGAGCTCTGTTAGTTAAAGGCACAACACTGCAGTAGCTCCCTACAAAGTGAGATTGTCAATTGTCATGTTACACAAACTTTCAGGTTTCTGGTCCCATTATGTGAATTGTTAGTTCCAAAATCAAAAAAGAAGACCAAATTGAGAGTATTGGTATTTTATGCTCCTGGGAACCTACTGTCAAACACTAAAGCTGCGTACACATTTCCAATTTTTATTGTTGGAAATGAACGACGAACGAACGACGAACGATCGATTGGGCAAAAATCATTCGTAAAAAAAGTAACCAACGACGCCGAGGATAGTTGTTGGAAATGAACGACCGGACCGGCGGATCGGATTGGACGACGATCGTTGACCATCTATCGTGTGTACGGTCGTTCATTGATCGAGTTGGCAAGATTCCCCCCATGGCTTGCACAGAAAGGATTTCTGGGGGAAAAGAAAAAAAGCAGAAATACTAACTAAATCCTTCACTTTCTGGCTTTTTGTTGCTCTGGATATGTAGCCAGGGCCTGGATGTGTTCATGGACATCGTGTCCTTGGTCTACTTTGTATGTGATGATGTCAGAGGCAATGATTACAAGAAAGAACCTTGAAAATTGCCTATGAATATTGGCATGAATAAACTAAAATGTAGTACGTACACAATGTTCATCAGTCTCTAATATTCATCACATTTTTCAGGAGCTGAATATTCACGCTGAAACAACCATGATTTTTCAATATACAGGTTCATAAATGTATTGATTATAGCTATTTGGAGCATTTTGCATATACACTCTTACTGCATGACAAAGGGCTCTGTTAGTTAAAGGCACAACACTGCAGTAGCTTCCTACAAAGTGAGATTGTCAATTGTCATGTTACACAAACTTTCAGGTTTCTGGTCCTATTATGTGAATTGTTAGTTCCAAAATCAAAAAAGAAGACCAAATTGAGAGTATTGGTATTTTATGCTCCTGGGAACCTACTGTCAAACACTAAGTACCTGGACATGTAATGGTGGGTAACCATTGTGTCTACAGATGGCTACAAAAGCCTAGCAGAGCCATTCCACTTTTTAACTTTTTCTTTTTTGACTGAAGCTGTTTTTTGCAATTGGTAAAAAATGCTTGCTCAAGCATTTCTACACATTTGGAAATAGCACCAATTCCAAGTCTATGGATGCACCAGGGCACCAGGGGCTGCAAACCACCATTGAAGTAAGTTGGCGTTGCTGCTGTCCCTATTGCTTGTCCAATTAGTTATGAATTGACCCATTTGGTCTAATGTTAACAATTGTTTGCAAGTGGCATTATGCAGTAAATCTGCTCAAAACCGCTTGAAAAACTGTTTTCAGTCTAAACAGTCATAATAAAATACAAATGCATGGAACTGCACTCACCCACCAAATACCAGCATCAAATTCAAAATAAAAGAAATCACAAAATAAAACACAGCACTGTACGCAAATTTGTCTGATCAAAGCCTTTTAATACAGTTTAAAGTTTGAACTAAGAAACGTTTATTAAACACAAACAATAAACTTAAACATTCAAATTTAAGCCTAATCAGCATCAGGAGGATCTTGTTTTCGCCAATATGCCGGGATGCATGAGTTGGCTGCTACATTTAGGTGCCTACATACTGAATTTTTATACATTGTAGGCAGGGGTATAGTGATAAAAAAAGAAGAGGGGGCAAAATACTATCCATGACATTCCCGCCCCACTACACCCCTGCCTATGTGTCTCTCAAAGGCGATGAAACTTCCCCCGGAGTGATGTCATGATGCCAGAAACCACCCACTCTCCCATCTCATGTCTGAGCCAGGGAGACAACCAGCCCACCACCCCGAGCCTGCAATTCTATATGGAAGACATGGTTTGGAGCTCTGGCCGGTGCGCCCCATCCCCCCCAGTGGGGTTGTTCTCCTGACCCTGCGGGGGGCGGACCGGCCAGAGCCGAGAACCACCAAAGAATTCTTTGCAAAATAAGAGTGGGCACGCATGCCCATTCCCAAAAAAAGTGAGGGCACGATGTTCCCACCAGTGTTTGCCCCACTACACCCCTGATTGTAAGGAAGAAGAAGTTGTGATGCAGCAAGAAGAATGCAGGGTCATCAGGGATATGTCTGTCAGTGATTTGTTAAGAGAAGGATCTAACTGTTGTCCAAAATGGGTGTAGGTGTGAGCATTCCCAGATTAAATGCCGGAGGCATCAATTGGGACCACTGTTTTACAGTTTTTATAGAATGTGGTATCATCTTGAAACCAACTTGTACCCAATAGGGAAAATAGATTTAAATGGCAGAAGGGCCCCAATTGTAGTTAACATGGTTTTTACTTCTAAAGATAGTAGTAAAAGAAGCAAAAAATCAAAATGCCAATGGCCATAAACAGAAACATGGAAATCTTGATGATAATATTTTGGATGAACAAACATTTTCTTTTTCCTTTACATTTTCTTTTATTCTTAAAAATATATGAAAAGTGTGTTGAAAACTCAAAGTAATACTTTAATCACTGTAATAATTACTACTTCTATGGCAGTCACTCACAAGTCGTTGTATGGAGCGACGTGCTTCTCCCACTACCCTCCCGGGCATCAAGGGCACCCAGCCTTTCACTGACGAAACTGCTCGTCATGGCGAAGCCAAGCCCCCATATACACAAGAAACCTCTAGAATCGTGTCCATGTAGCAAAATAGCGCTGGGCAATGCTCAGGGGATTTCTCCCCAATTACCCCTGCTAATATCCTGAAAGCGTTCAGCCAACTGGCGTCTGCGGTATTGTCCTGGACACCCGTAACTCCTCCTCCCCTTTTTTTTCGCTCCCTTTTAGTCTCTCCAAGTTTAAACGCTCCAGGGGGAGCAACACAAAAATATCAACACACCCCTCCAGCCAAATCTGAACTGCAGCAAAGAAAGGTCCCAGGGCTCTCCTGTCCTCCTAGACAGGGCTGTACAGAGTAGCAGAGCAGTGTAAACCAAGGCAAGCAGAAATACAAAACCTTTATAGGTATACATGTGTTCATAGTGTGTGTATATAGCTTTCATCTTTGTATCATGTAGTCTGCAATAGTAATACATGATGTTTAGGCTGCAGGAAAGTTTGTGGATGGATCCTCATAAATCTGAGATCTATGCTGCTAATATAAGCCTACACTAATTCTCCATGGTGTCCAGGGAAGGAACATCTGGCACAGTGTGTTAGTGTGTATTGTTAATGTGTATTGGTAGTGTGTATTAGTAGTGTGGAATAGAAGGTAGTGTGTGTTGTCAGTGTGTGTCAGTAGTGTGTGTTGTCAGTGTGTTTACACATTTCTATCAGATCACGCATGTTACAATCTGATTGTACAATCTTCTTTTTTACACATTTTGATTGGATTGGGTTAACTGAGCAGTGGCTGAAGGCCCTTACCATCTGCAGGGTACTGGTCCAAAGAATAACAGGGCTTGCTTGTCGCATGTTTGAGAAACTCTCTTGATATTTGCACATGGTCTTTTTTTTTCTAAATCCACCCCTGTACATAACTCCAGCGCCTCCCTGACTGGGTTTTGAACTGTATAGGTAGGTACTCCCATTACTCAGTTTTGGTATTACTATAAAAACTGAACAGAAATAGCACAGGCATATTGTCACATGTACAACCATTGCCAATATCAATATGGTGATCGGTTCTGGTTGCT
>NW_027319389.1:0-4082 GCF_032062135.1 Pyxicephalus adspersus
TTATGGTTAGGAGATTAATAGAAGACACAAAATAAAGTGAACTAGTGAGATTACCATCTATCCTTTGCAATAGAGTGCTGGCTGGATGCATGAGATTTAAGATATGGTGCAAAGGAGAGGAACATGTAGTACCATATTGGTATGCATCATCCCCTGCTGTTCTCTCCTTTCTGTTTATTATAATAACTCAAGGGGTCTTACAGTCTTTTGTGGTTTGGGGACACCCATCTCTTTACCAGTACTTTATATAACAATAATTTAACAGCTGCCGGTAACTCTATTGGAAGGAGGTAAAGGATCCATGCAAGGGGCTGGGCAGATAGGTAATAGGAAAAACTTCACTAAGTGGTAATACTGGGGGTCACAGTGCAATTTGTTGGTAATGAGTGAAAAGGCGGTGAAAAGGAAGTGTGTAGGCTAAGAACCCGAAACTTGTAGATGTGGCTGTAGAAGAAAACTGTGATCCCATACAACATTTAAAGGATAAGCAACACTATATTAATTTTCCCACCTATCAAACCCGGGGCTGCTGCTGCTGTTTATTCTAGTTGCTGGATCTTATTAAAATTAGAACTAGTTTCAGATATTCACCAACCTGAAAACAGATTGGACATTACTTTTTATCAGCCAGACTTATGAACTGCCTCTATAATATAAAGAATGCACCCAGTTTTAAAAAGACCTAAAAGCACTGGGTAAAGTTGGCAACTACTGATCTGGCCTCTAATATAGAAATATCTGCCTTACTGCAACATTGTGGGATTCTGTAAAAACAAGCCATATGTCACTGGTTTGTACATTTCAAGGTTATGCACCCAATTCATCCGATTTTATTCAATTTCACCACATTTTGTTATCATTCAGCGAAAATATTTCTAAATTGCAACATTTTCAGAAATATATGTTTTATAGGATACTTTTGTACTTCAGTAAGGATACTTTTGTAAATCTCATTGTGTTTTACTGATAGTAGTCAGGCCTTCAAAAAAGTAATTATGAAATGATAAAGAAAAATGATGCGTAGCTATATCCAGTATATATACACCAAGCAACCCCCTGGCTATTTTTCTAATCATAAATTTCTACAATATCAGCAGCTTGCACATAACTTTACTTAACTTTTTTTGTTATCCTGGATTTCATACCTTTGTGTTTCTTCAGCACGTTTGTCCCTGTTCTATTGAAATAGCCTATTTCTCAAATTGCCCTATCTGGGAAGCTTACCTGGAGGCACTTGGGTGTTTGGGTAGAAAAGCTTTGCCTAAAAATAGGCACTAGACAAGGTGGTTAGGATTAGGCATTGGGGCAGAAGGTAATATTAGGCACGGGGCAAGAAAGACCAGCTGAGCAGGATTTTAAAGCTGAAAGTAAGACATTGCAACAGGGTAGGTCATTTTACCTCTACACCGGTGTTCAACTACTTTGCCAGTGAGCGCACCTATTTAAATCAATGCCAAATCACTATTTAAAAACTCATTTAAAGCCACTTCACAATGCTGAAATGACCCCCAATTTGTTGTCTAATTTATGTGTTATGCAATATTTTATTAGGGAACTCAGAAAGGTGGCCCTTGGTAGTACTGCAAATGAACACAAGGCAAAGCGAACACTTATGTACCCTTCCTATTACAGGAATAATTTCTCCACTAAAGGTAGGAGTACATTGTGACTTTTTTCTCATTTAGTATGACGTAATGTATTATTCATGTGAAAAGGTTATAGCAAAAAAAACTATTGAAAAGCAAATCATGCTCTATGGTACTAGTCATTCAGATTGCATGTGTTAAAAAAGGCATTGGTTTCCATTTATAAATGCCGGTGCATTTATGTGCACTTTTGTATTTCTCTGTTCAATTTACACATTTACATGCATTTTCTATACCACTGTAATGTACATTTAAGACCGGGCAGTAATCTGCACATTATACAATACAATAAGCATTTCGCTGTCAAACTTATGCATGCTAAATGATGTAAATTTAAGGGAAGGGCAACATTGTAGGTTTTGGTTATGTAATTTAATAGTAATTCACATCGTTGCATTTTAATGTTCACAGCTGTATTGAATTACATCTTTATTGCTATTCTGACGTTTTCCTAGTACTTCACATTCTGTAATCATAAATATGTATATTGCAGGCAGAGACTGCTGTCTTTGCAAAGTGTAGCAACTGTGTCATGACCTAATTGTTGGCAGTATTAGCTTTTTATATTTTCTTGGCTGTAGTTGGCACGTGATGGCAAAGTTGATGCTGTTTCCTTTGCAAAATCCAGTTCTGCATTAACACCTCCTAAAGTTTGACCTAAAATAAACTTCTCCTTCCAGCTCTGAGAGCAAATGTGCTTGACTCATTTTACATTTTCTGTTTGGGTTTAGTGGCTAGATAAAATCGCAGAACCTTTAAATTGAATCTGCTAAAAAAACAAACCCATATAAACTAAACTAATGTACAATTGTATACGATAGCATGATTCTACAACAAGAGTACTCATAGACATTTATTAAAAGAATCTGATACTAGAAGTTTCAATATATTGCTGGACCAGTGTTTCTCAACCAGGGATTTGTGGAACTCTAGGGTTCCTTCAGAGGTTGCTAGAGCGATGACTCTCAGGTCAGTTTAAGTGACACCGATTATCTTTTTGGCTATCTGTAAGGGTAACTGCCTTCCCAATGGCCAGCAATGTAACAGGCATTTTTCCTACTAGTCACCACAATAATTTTTGGTGAGCTGTGAATATACTGTAGTAATTATACAAGCGAATCCCTGAAGACCTGAAAGGTATTTCAAGAGTTCCACTATGTGTAAATAAGAAACACACCAGAGTTAGGTGGATCCACAGGTTTCCCCCAGAGATCGCTTGGGGTTCCTCGAGCAGTATCTAACTGACCCCCTAAGTGATGATGCCTGTATAGTTCCAGGGCCAATGCCACTTGGCAGAGTGATGATGTTTTTAGTTGTCTATTAAGGTGTTATTCTGGGCCCCACTGTAATTAGGCATTCTGCTTGTTGGCCACCAGTTTAAGAGACCTTTTTCTCCATTGGAGTTCCCCGTTGAGAAAGGCTCAGTTAGACAGTTCCTTCATTCAAATGCTATGAGATTCACCTGCCCAAAGGACCAGAAACTGTCTAGCTCCATGATGATATGGCCAAAAAACAATATATGTATATTGTATAAAATAAATAATTCTACAGCTCAACACAACACAAAATGAGACCTCAAAGAGGGAATATAGGAAGGAAAATATGTTACCTGGGAGAAGATAATGACTGATGTTCTGCATGAAAACCTGTAATATATCATTTATTGTTTTAAGCAAGGACATACACCCTCCAACCCCCATTTTTGATATGTTGTTTTTATATCACCTTTAGACTTGGCTTATTGATTAAGCTAGAAAGTGAGTTTTTTTTACTGAGGTTCTAAGCATTTTCTTAAACTTTAATTAATTAAATTTCTCTTCTACACTCATACTCCAAGAAAGAGTCTTAGGATCCCTTATATTCAGGTCTCTCTCTAACTACCTAACTGCTACTATCTAACTACCTTTGTCTGGTTTCAAACTTTTGTTGAAACTATTCTGAAAATGCAGGTTTCAGAGTTAGGTTGAAGCAGAATGGAAATCAAATATTTAGTGATGGGGGGGGGGGGGGGATACAAGGAAATACTTTTAGTGCTGAAAGTTGACTTTCATGTATATGTATATGAAAATGGTTCATTGATAACAACTTTGTCTATGAAATAGATAATAAAAACATGTTCTACACAAAATTATAGGTGGATCAATATGGCTTTTGTCTCTATTAGACAATCCAAAATATATCCTGTATATTCTATGTAACCAAAGAATGCTTGATTTCCCCCATCCTCCCTTTGTGATGCACAGACAAAAATAATGGATTTTACATGCTCATTTCTCAAGTAGCAGGCTTGTGTCACTTTTCTGTAGTTTATCTGCAAGTCAAGTTTTGGCAAGTTGTCATTTTCCGACACTTTCCAGGTTTCAGTCTATTGAAAACCAGACACTGAAAAGAGATACAGAACTGAAAGTGAGCGGAGTTAACAAATCAGTCTGTCTG
>NW_027319390.1:0-4082 GCF_032062135.1 Pyxicephalus adspersus
TGTATCTTTTTACATCTGTTTGGAGGCTGTAGAAGCTCTACACAGTGCTGAAACAAACCCGAATTTTTCTCCCGTTGACTTTAATAGGATTCGAATTCGACCACCCGAATTTTTTTGCTATATTCGGCCAAATAGCTGTTGAATCGAATAGTGAGCTATTCGACCAACACTACTCCTGGAACACATATGTCACGGATCCCAGGAGGCCTCTTCAATTCTATTCAATTCTAGGCATGCGCAGAGGAAACTTCTTCTAAAATAACAAAAAAAAAAAATGCAGAGCTCACCCATGTGCAGTGAGATCGGCACTCCTTTTCTCCCATTTACAGCTGGGTATGTCACCTGATCTCGCCCCTGCACAGTGTGGGATTGAATGGTGTAGCCAAAAGCTGGGAGATAAAGAAAGAAGATGTCGGCAACGGGACGAAGGCGGATTTCAGGACAGCGCGGGACCCAATCTAGGAAAGCTCTGGAGGGATTGAGGGATCTGTTTAAGTAAAAGAGAGTTTTTTTTTAGTTTAGTTCTGTTGTAAGTGCAATAATACTTTTCCAAGACTGGTATTTGAAAAAAAGTTTTTAATCAACTTTACAACCCCCATATACTATAAATATAGGGTTGGTAAACTTTTAATTTCAGGGACCCATATAATTAAGAATAGTGTATCTGATTTAATAAAGCTCTCCAAGGCTGGAGAATGGATTCCTTTAAAGTCATTAGCTATTTGTTAGCAAATGTTTTCAGTCCTGGGCCAGATCCATTCCGGGTTTGCTGGGTCACCCAGCTTCACTGATTAAAGTGTATGTTCTCCAGCCTTGGAGAGCTTTGATAAATCAAGCCGAGTGTCTGTATTAGTAAAGACCATTTTAGAATTGCAACAGAGACAACTGATCCTATTGCAGACAACGATTTGTTTTTATCTACAACTTTTCCTGACATCTGCAAAATATTTCTAATTACCTGGACAAATAGAGAGAGTGAATCTGTCCATCAAACAGAAAAAGTAAGTTAATCTTCAGTAAAAATAACTTGTTAAGAATATTACTAAACCATGGTGAGCTGGCAAACTCCAACTTAGGAAATTGACATCATTGGGAGTATAAAGACATGGTAAATACCTAATGAATACACCAAATCTAAACATGTACTTTGGAAGATGAATTATATGTTAGATGAGCAATGGCATTATTTTTGTAAGTGGGTACTGTATATTGCCAGAAGCTAAAAGATAATTATTTGTTATAGAAAGTGTTGTTATAGGCAGTGGTTATCAGTGTCGTATAGCAAGCTGTTTAAGTGCATTAATACTTTTCCAAGACTGGTATTTAAAAAACATTTCAAACAACTGTACAACACCTATATACTATACATCAAGGGTTGTTAAACTTTAATGTCAGGGACCTAAATAATTGAAAATATTGCATCTGTACTGGTAAATCCCCCTGTACATTTTACCTACTGGTAAATTGCAACAGAGACAAGTGTCTTGTTTTGACCAACAGGTTTTCCTAATATCTGCAAAATTTTGCATTTCTAATTACCTGGAGACCATGGTCATAGAGAGAGTAAATCTGCCCAGTAAAAGACAGTAAAAGTAACTTGATGTTCAGTGAAAGTAACCAATTACACCCTTTATCCAAAACCAGAAACAAGTTTGGTTAATATCCAGCATGAAATCCAGCATATGGCTCATAAAGGCTATTCATGGCAATGGCAGGAAGTTTTTCACCACATGGTTCTACTAGGACCAATTTGTCAACTCTGGCTTAGCAATGCTACCTTGAATTACTTTTTTAAGGCGATATTTCTGATGCCAGGCATCCCAATACTTCAATACATTCCACAACCTACATCAGTGTTTATCAGCCAGGGTTCCCCCAGAAGTTTCTAGGGGGTCTTTGAACAATGAGCACTTTGTGACTTTCAGGTCAGTTTAAAAGATTCAATTTTGGGCTATCTGTAAGTGTGGCTGCCTTCCCAATGGCCAGCAATGTAAGATGTATTCTTCCTACTGACCACCACATTAATTTACTGGGAGCTGTGGATATAATAATTATAGGGGTTCCCTGAAGACCTGAAAGTTATTTCAAGGGGTATCTTTTACCCTATATTCACAAGATGCAAGCTATAAAGACTGACGTGGAATGACATGCTACTGTTCGATTAAAGATTTTCAAATTTTGATAATTTCATATAGATCATTATCGTCTTCACATTTTTTTTATCTCTAATGACTGGCAAAAGGTTCACTGTTTACTATACCAATTTATGTTTTACTTTGTTAACCTCCCTAAAGGTAACCCCTAGTGTGACTCGGGGTAGAAAAAAGTTGCTAAAAGTGGTAACCCCGAGTCACACTCGGGGTATGTAAACCTATGGGAAGGTTAGTAAGTAGAGAGCTTACCAAATCTGCCGGTGTCCTGGGCTGTCCAGCGCTGCAATCTCATCTTCTTTATTTATTTAAGAACATTTATTTTACAGTATATATAATAGTATGAGTATGTTGTGTTTTTTTTTAAATTTAAAAAAATTATTTTTTTTAATATATAGATTTTTTTAATGTATTCAATTTATTGTTTTTACATGATTTTGTGTTTCAAACTTTATTATACTCATACTATTTTATTATAGTGTAAAATAAATTTTCATGAAAAACAATGTACCGCTTTTAGACATATAAAACCAGAAAGAAATGAACAGCTAGGGAGGTTAATACACTGTTTTAAATAAAAAATATTTTGTAAAAAAAGGTTTGAGCTATACTTATACTTGAATGTAAATTATGCCACACACCCTTTTAATATTTACTAGCAACCAAAGCTTGATAACACCACAAAATAACACAATGTTATACAATAAAAGCCTATCCCTTTAAATCTTCATACATCAATAATTCATATTGATGATTACTACATGTAAAGCCCTCTTTGTTTCTGGATTGAATGACTTTATGAACTGGGATGGAATTCAATATCTGATTATGGAGTCTGGGCACAAAGGAGTCTAAATTACCAAAAACTGACTTTGTGAGTCTGTAAAAGGAAGGTAACAAAATAAGGAGAGGCTCTGTCTAATTTGTGCACATAGCACCATTATGGTGGGGAGCGCCTTATTTCCTGGAAGAGGATTAGATTAACATTACGTCACATATTGGAGAGCACAGATTATCCTCAGTTTATTGATTACATAACTGTTGATTTATGGTAGATTTTCATAAATTACATTTATTATTTTTTAGGTTTTTATTATTGGAGGTGTTAAGTAGTGTTGGTCGAATAGCTCACTATTCGATTTGACAGCTATTCGGCCGAATATAGCAAAAAAATTCGGGTGGTCGAATTAGAATTCGAATCCCATTAAAGTCAATGGGAGAAAAATTCGGGTTTGTTTCAGCACTGTGTAGAGCTTCTACAGCCTCCAAACAGATGTAAAAAGATACATTATAAAAGGATACATAAAGAGATACATTGTAAAAGGAATTTTTGCTGTCGAATGCAGCAAAATTCGGTTCGGGTCTACCCGAATTTGAACAGCCATATTCGGGTCGAATATAGGGACAACCTGAATTCGAACATCAACACTAGTGTTAGTTTTAGCTGCTAGCTCAAAGTGATTTTTTAGCCTTGTTTTCTTTTTTTTTTTTTGCTGTATATGGCCAGTTTTCCTGCCTGGTGTTTTCCCTTGTGTAGGCAGTGAAGAGCAGGGCATTGTCATGGAATCCCCCCCCCCGTTGTTAATTAAATTTTGTGTGGTTGGTGCTGTAGCTCACTGGGCATACTTAGGTAAATTCACTCCCAAGCTCTTTGTTCTTTTGGATATGGGCCCCATGATTAAGATGCATTTAACTTTCACCTTTAGCATAGGGACCCTAGAACAAGACTGGCCTTGATGTTAACCCTGGGGCTTACTTCATAATAATTGCTCTGTGCAACTATCAAATCTTTGGTTTTATACAGGTATTAGCTTAATCTGCTAGACTCACATGAATGCTGAGCCCAGGGTGATTTTATCTTTTGCTGTGTCCTTGATTAAAAAAGAAAAACACATTTAAATAATTGTTAAATACAAAGTTGCATTTGAGTCT
>NW_027319391.1:0-814 GCF_032062135.1 Pyxicephalus adspersus
GATGAAAGTATCCCGCGAGGCTTCGCGCTCCTCGCAGTGATCAAGACAGAAAGGGAAGGTGCTGCACCCTTTTTTTTTTTTTTTAAAAAAGGGTGTTGCACTTAAAAAAAATAAAGAAATACATTTTTACTTTAAATAAAAGGGTTGTCTACCCTTTTATGTAAAGTAAAAATTTGAGTTTAGGTCTGCTTAAACAAATATAAACGGGTGAATTTATTTTAAATATTGAATCCCTTTTTTGATTTTTACATTATGTGTATCCTTATATGATTTTATGAGGTATAGTATGCAGAAGTTAAAAAAACTGTGAAACTGGAAGCTACAACTAAGAAGGAGTTAGGGCCACTGAGACCACAAATTTGATCATATTTAGGTAACATAAAGCTACCTTTAAATAAAAGAGGTGAGGTTCTGTCCAAAAGGCTTTAATAGTGAACTGATGTCACTTCACATACATAAAAATGTGCTAAAACATTGGCCATAAATTATGAAAGTTCTCCGTGGATGGATAGGATACACGTTCATCAGTGAAGCTGGGTGATACAGCAAGCCAGAAATGGATCTGGTCCTGAATTTAAAACATTTCCTAGCAAATCTCAAATTATACTAATAAATCCATTCTAGTTGTGCTGGATCACCCAGCTTCAATGATGGAAATGTATCCTTTCCAGCCTTGAACAGCTTTCATAAATCAATCCCAATGTTTGCATAACAAACACTGAAACTGAAAGTGAGTGCTGTTTCACAGTGTGTGATTTGTAGTTTGCCATCTTTCTCTATTTGGAGATCCAATATTTAGAGAAAATATTGAAAT
>NW_027319391.1:1725-4080 GCF_032062135.1 Pyxicephalus adspersus
TACATATACCTACCACCCAGCACGATAACCTCAACCAGCCATTACATATAACTATCGCCCAGCACAATAACCTCAACCAGCCACTACATATAACTACCACCCAGGACGATAACCTCAACCAGTCATTACATATAACTACCACCCAGTATGATAACCTCAACCAGCCAATACATATAATTACAACCCAGCATGAAAACCTCAACCAGCCACTACTTATAACTACCACCAAACACATTAACCTCAACCAGCCATTACATACAACTACCACCCAGCACGATAACCTCAACTAGCCACAACATATAACTACCACCCAGCTTGATAACCTCAACCAGCCACCACATATAAATACCACCCAGCAGGATAACCTCAACCAGCCACTACATATAACTACCACCCAGCACGATAACCTCAACCAGCCATTACATAAAACTATCGCCCAGCACAATAACCTCAACCAGCCTTTACATAAAACTACCACACAGCACAATTATATCAACCAGCCATTACATATAACTATCGCCCAGCACAATAACCCCAACTAGCCATTACATATAACTATAGCCCAGCACAATAACCTCAACCAGCCATTACATATAACTACCACCAAACACGATAACCTCAACCAGCCATTACATATAACTACCAACAAGCACGATAACCTCAACCAGTTATTACATATAACTACCACCCAGCACTATAACCTCAACCAGCCATTACATATAACTACGACCAAGCACGATAACCTCAACCAGCCAATACATATATAACTACCCACCAGGATGATAGCCTCAACAAGACAATACATATAACTACCACCCAGTACGATAACCTCAACCAGCTAATACATACAAGTACCACCCAACACGATAACCTCAGCCAGCCATTACCTCAACCAGCCATTACATAAAACTATCACCCAGCACAATAACCTCAACCAGCCTTTACATAAAATTACTGCACAGCACAATTATATCAACTAGCCATTACATTTAACTATCGCCCAGCACAATAACCTCAACTAGCCATTACATATAACTATCGCCCAGCACAATACCCTCAACCAGCCATTACATATTACTACCACCCAGCACTATTACCTCAACCAGCCATTACATTTAACTACTACCCAGCACGATAACCTCAACCAGCCAATACATATAACTACCACCCAGCACGAAAACCTCAATCAGCCTTTACATATAACTACCACCCAGTACGATAACCTCAACCAGCAAATACATACAACTACCACCCAGCACCATAACCTCAACCAACAATTATATATAACTACCACCCAGCACGATAACCTCAAGCAGCCATTACATATAACTACCACCCTGCATGATAACCTCAACCAGCCATTACATATAACTATCGCCCAGCACAATAACCTCAACTAGCCACTACATATAACTACCACCCAGCACCGTAACCTCAACCAGCAATTATATATAACTACCACCCAGCACCATAACCTCAACCTGCCACTACATATACCTACCACCCAGCTCGATAACCTCAACCAGCCATTACATATAACTACCACCCAGCACCATAACCTCAACCAGCAATTATATACCACTACCACCCCAGCCACTACATATAACTACCATCGATAACCTCAACCAGCCACTACATATTCCTACCACCGAGCACCATAACCTCAACCAGCAATTATCTATAACTACCATCCAGCTCGATAACCTCAACTAGCCACTACATATACCTATCAGCCGGCACCATAACCTCAACCAGCCACTACATATTCCTACCACCCAGCACCATAACCTCAACCAGCAATTATAAATAACTACCACCCAGCACGATAACATCAACCAGCCACTGCATATAACTACCACCCAGTACGATAACCTCAACCAACCACTACATATAACTACCACCAAACACGATAACCTCAACCAGCCAATACATATAAATACCACCTAGCACGATAACCTCAACCAGCCATTACATATAACTACCACCCAGTATGATAACTTCAACCAGCCAATACATATAATTACCACCCAGCTCGATAACCTCAAGCAGCCACTACATACAACTACCACCCAGCACGATAACCTCAACTAGCTATTACATATAACTATCGCCCAGCACAATAACCTCAACCACTATCGCCCAGCACAATAACCTCAACCACCAATTATATATAACTACCACCCAGCACAATAACCTCAACCAGCCATTACATATAACTACCACCCAGCACGATAACCTCAACCAGCCACTACATATAACTACCACCCAGCAGGATAACCTCAACCAGCCACTACATATAACTATCGCCCAGCACAATAACTCCAACCAGCCATTACATATAACTACTACAGATTC
>NW_027319392.1:0-4080 GCF_032062135.1 Pyxicephalus adspersus
AAATCAGGTCCTTTAATTAAAATAAAGAAGTCCATCCTATCAGAGAAAGGGAATATAAAAAAACTTGTAGTTTTCTAACTGAATCAAAAGGGAGGATCTCGATTGTATATCACACTCTCTGCTCACAAGACAAGAAACTTTCCTATATGAAACAATGGGATTCAGATTTGAAAGTGGAGTGGAGCGCGCAGGAATGGCTAGATCTATCAGTGTCCATTTCCAAAATATCTCTGAACACTTTGATAATAGAGGCCAATTATATGGTTTTGATGAGATGGTACCTGGTCCCGGTTAGGATCCATAAAGCCAATCCCTCTGTCTCCCCCCTTCCTCCCTTGTGTAACCCTAACTATTATTACACCAGCACATAAAGGGGAATACAAGTGCATTTCAATGAATGTTGGGACAAAGCACCTGTGACACTTTGCCTGACCTAGTCCTCACAATCAAAGAAAAAGTACAGGTACAGAAGAACAGAGTGGAAAGTGAAAGGTCATCCTTGATAGGGAATCTGAGGAACCACACTGGGTGGGGGATTGGGAAGTACCTTTAGAGGAAAGCTCATGATGGTTGACACAACCTTACAAGTTATTCTCTCAAACAAAATTACTGATTAGTATGACTGGTCTCATCTAGCCAGAATGTTACTGGACTACTAATCCAGTCTCTGTTGGACTGCTTACCGTCATATATCAAATTTCAGAATTACAGAGAAATCATGTAAAACATACAAAGACATTTTCTGTCTGCAAAATTCAGTTAGAAGATTCTAAGGTTAATTGTATCCAGTCCTCAAACATATCTCATTTTTAATCCCCCTTGGTTAGTTCCTGGATGGTTTGAGGGCATATTACATGCTCTTGTATATATTTGGAGCTTTGGAGCCACAATATACATTTATATTTAGTTGTTTTGTTGTTGAGTAACTAAGACCATAATCTCCCCTGGTTAGATTCCAGATGTAGAGCAGTTGGAAGCATTATTTGGACACTGTGGATACAGCCGAATATAAGCAGGAGTTTTATCTTTATGTGTCAAGAATAACCATAACATAATTTACAGCTTTAAGAATCAACCAATTTTTAGAAAAATTTAGTTTGTCAGAAAAATGCAGGCCCTTGGACAAAGATAGCAGCCCAAGAATCAGCTCATGTATATCTTTCCATAGAAATTGGGAGTTGAAGTGGATGTTTCGTGTCACAGCATACTGTATGCTGGTTAGCTAACTGAATAAACTCTGAGAAGATTACAACTCAGAAACATTTAATCTAAACTCATTGAGTTAATTTCATTACATTATATTATTGTAAATCTATGCCAACAGGTATTTTAACTGTTACTAAATAATTTTGCTTCCTTATTGTTATTCCCTTTCTGCAATAAATGCTTCTAAAACTTCTTCATTTAGTCTGTTGTTCACCTACATTCTTGAACTCATTATATAACAGGCAGTAATTTGTTTTCCCAAATAATGTTGTAATTAAAAAACTTTTATAGGTTCCAGCACACAGTTGGTAAACGAAGAAAGGCATGGGGATGATTTGGTGACATCATTTTCTTCTGGTCCAACAACCAAAGGAAGGAAGAATATCAAAATGGAAGAGAAAGACAGGGTTTTTTTTTGGCAAGTCATAATCAAATATATTTTTACACAAAATTCAGTGAATTTGGTGATAACAATCAACAAAACAAGAAATAAAAGAACACATTCAAAAAATGGTCCTAGATAAGGCAACCCTGGATGTTACATTGTTACCAATGTTACATTGGTGGGGCTTTGCCTTATTTTCTAGACAGTTGTCTGACTAAAGAGTTGCAACAGTTATAGATGCTTCAAACGCTCAACTCGGCGCGTTTCGCTAGTTGGCTTTAGAGCAACAACAAAACATAATAATATATAGTATCACCAGTCAATCAAAAATAGTGTCAATAAATAACAATAGTAACCTAGCAATAATATATTATGATATATATATATATATATATATATATATATATATATATATATATGATTATTGTTTTTGAGTATCTGTTGTATTCTGTCATTAACTTTCTGGACCCATAGCCCACACTTAGTTATTTACATACACACTCCCAGACACACCTCCTTTCAACTATTTTTCATTAAGGTCTTTATCACTAATATTCCCTTCCCCGTCCAGTCTGTATGGCTGACACCAAACATTGGGGGACAAAACGGGGCTAGGGCACAGATCCGGAAGGGAAGCTGCCTCTGGGAAACAATGGGACAAGGCATCAGCCTTCACGTTTTTTGAACCTGGCTTGTAGGTAATTTGGAAATTGACCCCGTAAAAAACAGGGCCCAACAGGCTTGCCGGGCGTTGAGACGTTTAGCCCCTTCAATGTACTGCAGGTTTCTATGGTCAGTATGGACCGTTATGGGATGTTCTGCCCCTTCCAGCCAATGCCTCCATTCCTCAAAAGCCCATTTTACTGCCAGAAGCTCCCGGTTGCCCACGTCATAATTGCTCTCCGCTGCGGAGAACTTACGGGAGAAGAAGGCACAGGGGTGCAATCTCTCCGGATCGCTCCCACGCCAATCTCCGAAGCATCCACTCATATTAAATGGGAGAGTGGGTACTGGATGCACCAATATGGGTGCACTGCAGAAAGCCCTTTTCAGCACTTTGAAGGCTTTGCAAGCTTCCGCAGTCCACCTTGAGGAAACTGCCCTTTCCTAGTGAGGTTCGTCAGGGGGTGGACAATGGACGAAAGTTTCATTGAACAGGGGTGCCATCGATGGCGGCTTAGGACAATTAAGGCCCAAGAGGGGCGACAGGTATTCCCAGTTCAGCGGCAACATCTTGGTCCAGTAGGTTACCATCTGCCCCGGAGTCAAGAAAGGACATGACTTGGCAGGACTTCCCGTCCCAGTATATGGTAGCCGGAATCAGGATACGTCAAGTAGACCAAGATCCAGGGTGGACAGAAAAGGGAGACCCACCAGCAGGTCGTTGACTTGATTGCTGAGACCCTGATGGAAGCGATGGAGGAGAGCTGCGTCTCCCCAACGGGTACTGGTGGCCCAGCGCCGAAATTCTGCTGCATATTCTTCCACAGGACGTCTCCCCTGAGTTAGGTATTCCAAGTTTATCTCCCCTGTTGGGGTCAGGTCCTGGTCATCATAAATCACCCCCATAACAGCAAAGAAGTCACAGACAGAACTGAATGCAGGATCATCTGGAGGCAAATTGAATGCCCATCTCTGCGGCCAAAGCAAGATTGTTCATTTCCTTTGAAAGAGTGATGAACACCCCAATGAACTCCAGTCAGTCATCAATCTTACCCCCACAACTGCACCTGCTCCTGTGACTCCAGCTTCAGCTCCGGTGACCCCAGTTACAGTTTCTGTTACAGACCCAGCCTCCATGCCACCTTTTTTAAGGCTCTGAATTACTACTCCTCCTCACTACTTGACCCCAAGGTCTGTCGAGGATTTGTAAATCAATGTCTAATCCAGTTTGAGTTGCAGCCCAGGAACTTTCCCATGGAATGAACCAAAGCGTTTTTTTTTCTTCACCCTCCTGACAAGGGAGGCCCTAACTTGGGCTGTTTTAAGTGTTTTCAATGCAGTTCTACAGACTTTCTGCAAGGTACAGTATTTGATAAACCAGGCCGTGTCTTCTCTTCAGCATCGGAAATCCTTTGCCTACATCAGGCCTCCATCACTGTTGGCCAGTATGCCATAAAACTTCAAACCCTGGCTACAGAATTGAATTAGATTCTCTTGTAGCATTGTTCTGGCAGGGCTTTGCAAGCCATATTGAAGATGAATTTGCCAGAAATGACCTTCCGTCTATGCATGATAACCTGGTGTCCTCCCTCTGTATTCAGGTTGACACTCACTTCTAATGATGAGCTCCGGAGACTCAGAGAGTCCGGCCTCTGCAAATTACCAGAATCCCACTCCCCTGGCAGTTGTGCCCATGCAAGTGGATTGAACACGACTTTCTCCAGAGGAGTCGAGACCTAAACCTCTACATGTACTGCACTGGAGAGGACCACTATGGGTCAAAATGCCCTTTGAGGGCCCCAAATATCAGTGCCCAGGGAAATTGA
>NW_027319393.1:0-4079 GCF_032062135.1 Pyxicephalus adspersus
TAATCTGCCCACCAGAATTGTAATGGTGAATATTAATTCATAAATGTTAGCTATTTGTAATATCTATTTCCTCCATTTTACATCAAAGCTGGTTCTTTTTAAGTGAAACATTGTTTTTAATTGAACTCTCTTTATGTTTCTTTACTTTCCGTCAAAAGGGAAAATAGAAGACTAAAACTACTGCTGTGTGTTCTCAGATTTTTACATTGCTAATCCATACCTATGTGATGGGACTTATTTATGAAGACTAGAACAAAGAAGATTAGGATATCACAACAACTTTTGGGATTCACAGAAGATTAGATGGTCTAAGCCACAGCTGTCCAACTCCTGTCCTCTAAAGCCACAAACCGGCCAGGATTTGTATATTAACAGTCATTTTCTAGCTTTTTATAAGCTGTAGTTTACTACAATTGTATCTTAAAGAAATACTAAAAACATGCAGATCCTGGCCTTGAGAACCTAAATTGGACAATCCTGGTTTCAATTAATATTTTTGATTGATGAAACAAATTTATTTTATTATTTTAACTCTTATAAATATAACCTGAAGCATAGTTGTAGTTTAGATGAATTCAAAACTAATATTCATATATTACAGAAATTGGTTGGTAAAATGTTAAATACAAATAAATCACAAGGCTATTACAAAGCTAAATTTTGGAATCTCAAGGAACATTTTCTTAATGACCTTGTGGAACAGCTAAAGATACAAAGCTGCTAAGAAGTTGGTCTTTGATTCATCCAATCAATTTGTAACTAAAATTGAAATACATGATTTAAACAGATCTGTAAAATCTAAAATGGCTAGGTATATTGTTTTAAAAAGAAGTAATGATGTTAACTAACACATATATTGAACATTGTAGTTTCTTAATTTACACCAGAGAGCACCTTATACATACTCACATAATACATTTTCCATTTATAGACAACAGTATATGTATGGGTACAGCTTTTTCCACTCATTATTTTGCATTGCTGCTGTCCAGCATTCACATGTAACCTGTAATCTTATGGAGGTTTTTCTACAAATGTCCTAGCCATCTAGTTTAGGAAAAACTAGATTGTAAACGTGAAGACCCCCCCCAGGTCAAAAAGATGACAACCCAAAAATATGGCATTATAAAAACAAGCTGCTAAACAATAATGAAAAGGCTGGTATCATACAACCAGCGGCTGGTGTCCGCCAACCTGTTTCCAGTACATCATGCTAGGGATACACAGCTTGAATGGAATACAATAGGTAGAACTTTATTTTACATCATAAAAGTAAAACTTCCTAATTTGCTAGTCTCTCCACATCTCCTTTGTGATTGGATCTCAAAAGATAATTACACAATATAGTTTTGTTTTGTTTTTTAGACAGAATTGCACATATATTGGAATAGTATAATTATTATCCATTGCATCCTACATAGAAACACCCAAGACCTTTCCAATATTACCATATGTCTCTACCCCTTGGATACCGGCTGGGTTCAGCCACTTGTATTATTTTAGGATCAAAAGCAGCAAACTTTTACTGCTACTGTTACTATTTAGTACTAATGAGT
This sequence comes from Pyxicephalus adspersus, assembly GCF_032062135.1. Taxonomy (NCBI): domain Eukaryota; kingdom Metazoa; phylum Chordata; class Amphibia; order Anura; family Pyxicephalidae; genus Pyxicephalus; species Pyxicephalus adspersus. Next base: position 1,557 of record NW_027319393.1, read on the forward strand.
AGTCTACTGCCCTGCCTGTATAACCTGTGGTGCTATACTCCAAAAAAATTCTCTTCCAAATGATTAGACTGCAAAATTGAATCTAGTGTTGTAAGAATTTGCCTCTGCCTGGTCCTAGGGTCATTTTACCAACATGGCTGAATTTTGGAACCTAGATGTATGGCATGGGAACAACACAATGTCATGTAAATTACAAACTAGAGTCAAATGTGTACAATGGTAGAGACGGGCTATTTGTGGTTCTAGTGGGTTTCCTTAGGGCACTCTGGTTTACCCCATACTCCCAAAAACTTGCAGTTAGGTCAAATGACTCACCCACAAACTGACCTTGGTATGAGTGGAAAAATAGGCAGCAAAGACCACAATGTGGAATGCCAAGCTGATAAGATATGCTATGGATTTGAGATTGTAATATTTGAAGAATAAAAATACATTTTACTAGAGAAAGGCTGCATGGCTTTGTACCTAAGTCTCCAGAAAAGGGCACCATGGTCTTGTATCTAGTCTCCCACTACCTAGCCTCCTAGAATTGTGAAGGCAACATGCAGTAAGGACGCGGGCGTAACGTAAATAGAACAGCATGGTTGACTCAATGGTTAGCATACTTGCCTTTGCAGCACTAGGTCCTAGGTTCAAATCTCACTGTGGGAGTACTTTCAGTTTCCTCCCAGATACCAAAACATGAAATGAGATTAATTGGCCTTAGAATATGTTAATGATATATGACTATGGTAGGGACATTACATTGTGAGCCAATAAGATTGAGAGAGACAGTTTTTAACATGGCTATGGATTTTGCAAAGCCCTACGTAATATGTCAGCACTTTATTATTTACAACAGGTTTAAATAAGTATGCTTAAAAATACACTATAACACTAAGTCACACTTTGTTGATTCAAAAACCAAGGGCAATGTCTGCCATTTTCCTTTTCATCGTGAATGCTATTCAATAAATCATCTGTACTACTGCTGACATCACTAATATTTTTGGTGTTTTTTCCTACTTTACAGCCCCTACTCATGAAAGTCTACTGGCTTTTCTTTCAGGGACCTTCAGATGCCAGGAAGTGCTTGCAGAAACATTTTGACAACCAAGGCCTCTAATGAATGGATTCACTTCTGCAACAATGCACCTGTTTACCACAGAATAAATAGATAAAATATATAAAACTTGGGAGGTGAAAAATGATTTTAAATTGATTAGATTTGGAATAGATTGAATAGATTGGTTGAATCCACCCCAGTATATATTATTTATTTATTTTATTCTTTCTTTAAGGTAAAAATGATAACATTTACCCCACCACTTAAGAGGAATTTACCATAGTTAAAGTGCACTCCAGTAACAATGTTTATTCATGTTATCCTTTCGATAGATTACCACCAAAGACCAAATATTTTAGGCACACGGATTTCACACACTGCTCTTATTATTCTTAATGAAACTGAGAAAGACTGTATTTTTCTGGAATAAAATTTTGGTAATTTTTTTCTTTGAAGTATAGTAGTAAGGAGAAGAATAGAACAGACAGGCTTTTATAGGCATATAGTGTATATATATATATAGTGTATATAATGAAAAAGTTTTAAGCTTCATTCGTTTTGGATATTCCTATGTTTAACAGAGTTCAACTGCGCTAGTTCTTTCTAACACAGTTTCACTATGCTATCATAAGCATAATAAGTTTAAAAACAAGTGTCTCGAAATGTCAACATTATCTCTGTTTCCTACGCGTTTCACCCTACTGGGCTTCCTCAGGGGATTGAGCTACTTGGTGCTGATACATGCACAAAAGAAACACAACAAATAAGTCTGGTTGCAAAGAGCCAGGCTCCTAATGTTGATACTGAATAGTTTAGACAATTTAAGCCCCGAATGTAAATTGGAAATGGCTTGACTAGTGTAAAGGATAATATTGTAGCTGGATGTTGGTTGCCTCTTGGTTAAGGGGTTGTTGGTGCGTGCCAATAAACCAATAAATTGCAGCCTTTCAATTGGTGCTATTTTGATGTGTTCCCATTGAGGATTACAAAATTATCATGCAATCTATAACACTTTTCATATAGGGAGCCTTGGACCTGTCATTTATACTTCTAATTTGTATATGTGACAACCACTGAAGTGATTTGATGTTTTCCACATAAATTATATGGCCTTATGTGAGTAATTGCGCAAGTGATAATATCCGCATATTTGGGTACTCCTAAGGGCGAATTGGTTGCAGACGTCTAACAGAGTCGGGACCAGAGATAATGTTGACATTTCGAGACCCTTTTTTTTTAAACTTAATATGCTTATCATAGCACAGTGAAACAGCGTTAGATAGACCTAGTGCAGTTGAACTCTGTAGGAATATCTAAAATGAATAAAGCTTAAAACTTTTAATATATACACCCTGCCTATAAAAACCTGTCTGTTCTATCCTTCTCCTCAATACTATGTCTATCTACAATTCAGGCTAGGCAATTCCTATTTTTTTGCAAACATAGATAGACTGCTCTCTTGTTGTGCTACTAACCGA
>NW_027319394.1:0-4079 GCF_032062135.1 Pyxicephalus adspersus
TAAATCTGCCCTCTATCCTTCCCATCAATAAATCTGCCCTCTATCCTTCCCATCCATAAATCTGCCCTCTATCCTTCCCATCAATAAATCTGCCCTCTATCCTTCCCATCAATAAATCTGCCCTCTATCCTTCCCATCCAAAATCTGCCTTTATGCCTTCCCATCACTAAATCTGTTTTCCAACCTTCCCATTAATAAATCTGTCCTCTCTCCTTCCCATCAATAAATCTGCCCTCCAACCTTTGCATTGGTAAATCTACCCTCTGGCCTTCCCATCATTAAATCTGCCCTCTGGCCTTCCCATCATTAAATCTGCCCTCTGGCCTTCCCATCATTAAATCTGCCCTCTGGCCTTCCCATCATTAAATCTGCCCTCTAGCCTTCCCATCAATAAATTTGCCCTCCGGCCTTCCCATCATTAAATCTGTCCTCCAGCCTTCCTTTTAATAAATCTGCCTTCTATCCTTCCCATCATTAAATCTGCCCTCTGGTCTTCCCATCATTACATCTGTACCCAGCCTCCCCTTCAATAAATCTGCCCTCCGGCTTTCCCATCATTAAAACTGCCCTCCAACCTTCTCATAAAAAAATCGGCCCTCTATTCTTCCCATAATTAAATCTGCCCTCTATTCTTCCCATCACTAAATTTGCCCTCCAGCCTCCCCTTCAATAAATCTGTCCTCCAGCCTCCCTTTTATTAAATCTGCCCTCTATTCTGTCCTTCATTACATTTGCCCCGCAACCTTCCGTTTCTTACATCTGCCCCCACCCTCCCCTTCCATAAATTTCCCCCCAGCTGTTGCATCAATAAATCTGCCCCCGGCCTCCTCTTTATAAAATCTTCCTCCAGTCTCCCCTTCAGTCTTGGGCAGTTGTGTGAGTTTCTGGCAATGAGCATTAAAAGCTGCAGCAAGTCAGATAGGGCCCCGCCTTCCAGTGTCTCTGCTGCAGCATCAGTCCTTGTTACTTCCTGATCTCAGGGCTGGCTGAGGAAATGCTTCATTGGTCTGACAGTTAAGGACCTGCTGATAAAAGGTGAATCTTTCCTGAAAGGTGAATCTGGAGCCACGCATGCTTTCTGTTTGGCTCTGCGTGTTCTTACCTTGGCTTCTATTGTATAAAGCCACAACACGATAATGAACACGTGACGAGATAAAGATGAATAATACACCATGTCATTCACCAATGTTCCAGCTGCCAAGGACAAACACTCAGTGCCGATATTTTATTGAAATGAGTTTTGTTGTGAGAACCAAAGACGTTTATCAGCGGCGAGGATTGGATTTAAGTGTTGTATCTCAATGATTGGATCATGTGAATGTAAAGTGAAAAGAAAAAAATTCTTTCTGGGTGATTAATGTACATCGGAAAGATTTTAACAAACTTTGCAGCAGATTCCTGCACCTTGATGCTCTACTTTATCCCTATCCAGACTGATTCCCCAATGGAAGGATCTGGTTCATTATATTCACCTGGTGAATGTTCACCGTTTTGGTGACGAATGTTGCCGTGTTGTACTTGCATGATCTCACGCTTCAATTTCCATTCATTAAAATGTATCTATACCCCCAAACGTTCACATTTTGGATAGAACCCCTCTCTGGTTTACAATTCTATTGGAGTTCCATTTTCCGCTTGTTTCCTGTTCTGGTGAGAGAATCCGGGCAGGAAGTGCAGGAAGTCTGCGGCAGGGTGCTAGAGCTTCCATCACTTCCTTCCTGGCACCACAATCTTTTCACCGGACGGGGAATGGAGGAATCTCTCCAATGGAGCCTCTGATTGGAAGGCGTTCTGACCCTTCTCCATGCTATCCAAAACTGAAATATGTTCAAAATGAAAGTCGTGCCAATTTACCTTTCATGTGCCGAAATTTAATGCATCGTGGAGAAGGTGCATCACCTTAATCAGGGTTGTAGGTGGGCGGGCATGTGTGGGGAATGCCGCCCCTTCACTCATTTCAGGAATGGGCACGCATGCAAAGAATTCATTAGTGGTTTGCGGCTCTAGCCGGTCAGGAGAAGGACCCGCTGGCGGGGCAGGGGGGCACCAGCCAGGGCCACGGACCACAACTTCCATATGGAATTGCAGGCTCAGGATGATGAGCGGGTTGTCTCTCTGAACACAACCCGACCAATCTCCAATCCCAGGCTCAGACCTGGATCCGACATCATGTCGTCACTCTGGCGGAAGGTTCTCACCCTTTGAGGGACACATAGGCAGGGGTGTAGTGGGGTGGGCACCTCATGGATAGTACCGTGACCCTCTTTTTTTACGACTACACACCTGGCCTGCGCGGGAGCATCATTCCAAATAAACGGCACTGAAATGCAGCAACGCATGGCAAGTTCACACAGGAGAAGAGTCTGTACAATTGTGCAAGGATAATGGGGGGGCTGGAGGGAATATATAATGAAGAGGGGGCTGGAGGGTAGATTTAATGAAGACAAGGCTGCAGGGCAGATTTAATAAAGGGAAGTTTGGAGGGCAGATTTAAAGAAGGCAAGGCTGGAGGGCAAATCTAATGAAGTGGAGACTGAAAGGGCAAATTTAATGAAGGGATATTGGAGGGCAGATTTATGAAGGGGAGTCTGAAGGGCAAATTTAATGAAGGGGAGGCTGGAGGGCAGATTTAAATAAGGGAAGTCTGGAGGGCAGATTTAATGAAGAGAAACCGAATATAAACCTTCTACCCGCAGTTATTTAAATCTCAGCTTAACAACATCTAAATATTTGTCCAATTTCTCTTCCATGATAAGCACGCATTTCCATGAAGTAACACACCCGCCATTACGCACGGATTATCTGCGCGGGTGTTATGGCGTCTTCCCTTGGAAGCTGCAATGTAGCAGCTAGATGAAAACCATTTATACTCCAATTTTCAGAACTTCAGAGAGAAATTATTTGCATCTCCTGTTGGGCTCTACCAATATATTCGGGCGCAGCTTGCATTCCTTGCGGCGGCATTGTCTCTGATTAATGCGGAGGTGACAGCTTTTTTTTCTCCTTTGAGAGGAAGAAGCGAGAACAATTTAGGGATCATTTTCCTAGCTGGTAAGACAATCGCCAGATGAGTGCGAAATTGTGGCAATTAGACCGCGGCATCTATTGACTTGTGCTGATGAAGGCTGATGCGCGGATTGTTCACGCTGCGAATGGCGCTTTAATGGCCTGCGGTCCCTCTGGCTGCAATCCAGACAATGAATTTTTGTTTAAAAATAAAATTATTTATTAACAAGACTTTTATCACAGATTTTTTAAGAATACATTGTACTTGTTTAAAGGAAACCATGCATGGGAGAAGCATGCAGGATCGCTGTTGTGTCTTCTGAAAATGCAAGCTGCCTGGCTGCCGCACCAATGGTTGCTGGCAGAGCACAAAAAAAGAACTTTATTTAATTACGGTTTTTGCTGCAGCAGGTTTGCTTTAAATTTTAAAGGGTCAGGGCACCAAAAACTAATATTTCACTTTTCACCCCTCTTAAAGCCACCTTGTCCAGTTATTTTAAAAAATGCCAAAGCCAATGTCATCGTCATTTCACCTCCCTGATGCTTGGGTCCCTTAGCATGCGCTTTCTGTACTGATTTAGGGGGTCAATGATTGGAGTCACAGCAAACATAAGCCAAGTAGATTGATAGGCGGCACAGGGCTCAAACAGAAGCAGAACACACGGCTCCCTGTTAAGTCAACCTTTCCTATAGGAGGGAGCTGGCTTTAGGATTTTTCAAAACATTTTAATATATTACAAATACAGTATAGTGCACCATAAAGATGAATGCTCAGATGGGCACCCTAAAATCTGGAAAAGGACACAAGAGTAAGCCTCCCCCCTCCATCAGTGAGGCTAATAAAAAGTGTGCCGGAGGGGGTTTTGTGGAAACGCCATTGTTTGCTCCTCAAAATAATTCTCAGGGCTGTAACTTTGTATTACCAATAGTGCTACATATAGCAAAATGCACAAAAGGGTACCCCGAATTTGGGGGTGCAAAAGCTTCCTGTATTAGAGTGACTACTAGTGGCCTGGAGGAATCAATAGGGAGAGTCACTTTTCACCATCAAGGTGAAGCAAATGCCCAAATAA
>NW_027319395.1:0-4076 GCF_032062135.1 Pyxicephalus adspersus
GAATGAGGGCATAGGCAGATTCAACACCTACATTCAGCTTTCCTGCTACCTTTTTAACTGTTATTATTTTTCAGTTTTTGCATGTCAATCTATTCATGGACCACTCCACAAGAGACATCATCCTCTTTTTGAACAAACATGCAGAAATGATGCTCCCGGCACACTTCTGCCCACAAAAAGCGTATGGTAGAACAATGACTTCTTCACTCATAACCTCCTCACATGCACGGCTCCAAGACTTTTCTAGATCTGCCCCAGCTCTCTGGAATGGTCTTCCTCGTTCTATTCAGCTTGCTCCTACTTTCTGCTCATATAAAAGAGAACTCAAAACCCGTTTTTTAAACTTGCCTACTCATCTTCTGTCTTTTGAAATCCTCACTACTTCCCACCACTACATATCTCCCCTCCTATTGTGTGTTACTTCCCTCACCTCCTAGATTGTAAGCTCTTTGGGGCAGGGTCCCCTCCTCTTGTGTCACTGTCTGTGTTCATCTGTCATTTGCAACCCCTATTTAATGTACAGCACTGCGTAATATGTTGGCGCTATATAAATCCTGTTTATTAATAATAATAATAATAATAATAATAATATTCCTCTTCACCACAGCGTGACAACTCGTATACTAAACTGCAGGGTCAGCCGGCTTACCAGACAGACTAGTCACATGACACTCTCAGAAACTACTGGTTACTATTTCTTCTGCCCTCACTGTTTCCAAGAAAAATATAAAACTTTTTTTTTGAAGATCTCTTGTAGCTTTGAAAGAGAATGGTAAGAAAAGCAAAAAAAAAAAAAAAAGGTGATTAGCATTTCCATAGGTCAAATTAAATAGAATGGATTGGCTTGTCCGAGCTGTCCAGAAAAGTTCTGATAATTCTTAACAACAGATCTGAAGGAGAGAAGATCTAAATCCACAATACACTGGACTTTTGCTAAATCAAACACCATGCCAGAATCTTTTCCTGTCTGTCACACTACAGTGGGCAGGGAATCACCAAAACTGAAGGTTAAATAAATGTTGCTTTACCTAAATCATATGGTCGTCTGCTTTGCCATATAGTGGTAAATGTGGTATAGACGTGTTTATTTGTGCCAACAGATCAGGCAGGTAGTGGTATCACTGTGAGGAGTGTAGATTTGCACACTGGATGGCATTAATTCTGAACTTATATTGCATATTAAATTATAGGGCAACTATACTGAACCTCTATAGATGCAACGTCCGTGAGCTCCCTCACTTCCACACTTTTCTTCTAAGGATCGGTACTTCAGCCGCCTTGATTGGCCATTGGGCATGAATGAATTCTTGCACTTCCAATTGTGGTAGTTGTACACTGAGCAGTGCATAAAGATGCAAAGAAAATGTGAACAGGCACATAAGAAGCTTAAAAGAATAGGTTATGCATTTTATAAAGCAGTGAATTAATAATATTAGCTTTTATTTATAATTATTATTTTTTATATTATTAGCTATTATTTATATAGCATCAACATATTACACAGCACTTTACAAAGTCTGTTGCGATATGTCATATGGCCCCTCACAATCTAATGTTCCTACCATAGTCATATGTCAGTAATGTAGTCTAAGGACATATTTTTTTTTTCCATGTAATCGAAATCCTCGATCGCCGAACTTTTTTTTTTTTGGGATGTGGGAGGAAACCGAAGTACCTGGAGGTAACCCCTGCAGACACTAAGAGAACCCTGTCAACCCCGTGGAGATAGAGTCCAGGCTGGGTTCTGAGCCTGGGACCTAGCACTGCAAAGGCAAGAGTGCTAACCACTGAGACAACCGTGCGGACATTCTCTGGTGGAAAACCAATTACTGCTATTGAAACACATGGACCTGGAAGATTCTCCACCAATAAATGTTTCAGTGAATGTCTGATTGACTTCTTTATAAATAGATCCCATAATGTCTTCTACAAAAAAAAATAATTTTAATAAACTACAGGTAACCCTGACAGGGTGTTGCTGCAAACACTAAGAAAAAAATAGGAATAACATTACCAAATGTTTGAATATATATTAGATAGAGCCATCTCCTAGCCTTATTATACTGTGCTACATATTAGAGCTCGGTCCCAGCATATAACCTTAAAAAAGGCCTTATAGCTAGTTGCCATGTTTTTAAGAAGCATTGAAATAAATATTTTAAAGTTTTCCCAATGCAAAAGTTTTAAATGGGAACTACAGTGCACAAAATCCCCAAGCAATCTGAATGAAGCAGTGCAGAATAAAGCTGATCTTCGTATTTGCTGCTTATAAGTTTTTATTATTTTGCACTAAAAGAAAAAGCAGTATGGTTTATCTTTATCTTTTCTGTCTCAGTTACGCCTCCAGTACGTCCCAAGTGGCCAGAGCTGAATTCTTGAAAAATTAGAGAACTAAATGATGTAATCATCATTTGAACAGAGAGTTAAGGACAAGCACTTAACTAATTCCATGGAAAGTTCCTGTAATATACACCCTGTGATGAAAAGCAATGAATGCTTTGTCTGACTTCCTTGTACTTCCCAGATCTAATAAACTGGAGAAACTTGAAATGTTGGCTCAGTGCAGGATTTAAATTGCGCTTAGGCTAGAATTTCATCATTCATTTTTTTTTGGATAGCGTTTGTAAGAGCTGATTCATATTTTTTATTTGGTCCTGCCTGAGTCTCCATGAAAAAATTAACCTTCACTTTCTGTTTCTAAAAGATGGCAGGAAGAAAGAGAAGTTCCAGTCACCTTCTGCTCTGTACACTTCTAAAATCTAATAACAACAGTTAAGGTGTGACAGAGTAATCTTTTATTCTCTCCAAACTTAGAAATAATGGCTAGTAGCACATAGCTTTATGGTCCTACTTAAAGGGAGCATTTTTAAAAAAATGATGAAATGTGGAGAACCATAGAATAAATTAGTTAAGCTCTATATTTTCCGGTATATCAGCAACCCTGCCCACCTCTATTCTTCTGCTGCATCTCTTTGTAGTTCTCTTCACTGACTTCCATTTCACCTTAGAATCAAATTCAAGCTCCTGTGCTTTGCCTTCAAATCCCCCAACAGTTGTCCCACTTACCTCTCTGACCTGATAGAAAAACCTGATAGAAAAATAGAAACCTAATAGAAAAATACTTCCCTAGCCGCTCTCTTTCCTCCTCCAATGACCTACTAATGACTTCCTCACTCATAACCTCATCACACGCACGACTCCAAGTCTTTTCTAAAGCTTCCCCGACTCTCTGGAATGGTCTTCCTCGTGCTATTCGGCTTGCGTCTAGTTTCTGCTCAATTAAAAAAGCACTCAAAACCCATCTTTTCAAATTTGCCTACCCATCCTCTTCTGTCTCTTTAATCCTCACTACTTTCCACCATTTCATATCCCCCTCCTATTGGGTGATACTTACCTCACCTCCTAGATTGTAAGCTCTTCTAGGCAAGGTTCTCTCCTCCTGTGTCACTGTCTGTGTCTGTCATTTGCAACCCCTATTTAATGTACAGCGCTGCGTAATAGGTTGGAGCTTTATAATTCCTGTTTATATTATTAATTCTGTTTATTTTTAATAAGATTACATGAGTGCCAACACCTTGGTCAAGACAGAAGCAAAAAAGAAAAAGAGAGTTTTGTTTAGGCAAAAATATATTATTCTAAATTATGTGACAAAAACAGGCATGACTTCTTGAGGTTCAGAATCCATCTATAGTCCTCCTCCAAGGTCTACCACGTAGGTCAAATATTTACCTCCAGGACCACTGAGGTCTTTCCCTATAAGAAATTGTATACACATCCAATGAGGTAAATGCCCATGCGGTAAAGACCCACATTTGGAGCAAACATGATAGTAAACACTCTGGGAGCTAAAGTAGGGTAAGGGCCAGACATTAGTATTGATTGTCACCCATTGAAGTTGAAGATGACATTTAAAATAGTAATGTGAAAATATCAATGGACGCCAAGAAATGTACTTGAAGAAAAAGAGGAGATAACTGACTGTATAGATTGTATCCTGAACTCCATAGTACTGTGTGAAGAGACTTGTTTATTCAACAATTTAGTCCTGATTTGGGGAAGGGGGGAGCGCTTATTTG
>NW_027319396.1:0-4076 GCF_032062135.1 Pyxicephalus adspersus
CCTAATGAAAGGGAAGGGGAGAGCGCGCAGCAGGGTGCCGCTCCGTCGCTCTCCCCCTCCCCTCTCCATAGAGCATGAACGGTGCTGTATGTACAAGATGTGAAAGATCCTTTCCAACGAGAAAAATTGCAGGTGTGTACGCAGCTTAAGTCCTATCAGAAGGTTGCAGTGTACACAGGTTTGCCCAATATTCAGCAAGAACCTAATTTTATGGGTCTATTTCTAGGGTCATTGAAACTTTGTTAGACTTTCTGCAGTGATTGAAAGATCCCATCTACTCAGCGATTACATTACATCCTCAAGCAGGGCCTACTTGGTGTACTTGTGTCAGGTATATGTCTGGGGACAACCTCATCCCTGCCAACTCTATTGTTTCGGAGTTTGCGGAACCCATCTTTTCCAATTACATTTGTGAATCCAGGCTTTACTAAATTGCTTTCTCCTGGTATGTGCAGAGCCCAACATTGTTTTTATCATCTTCCTATGAAATTTGAGTTTTTTTGTGTGGGTATTGGTGGGGTTTGTCTTTCTCTTCTTAATTCTTGGTTTACTGATAGAACACTGGAACATATCAGTTTTTTCCTGACTACCACTAATCTATGTTGGAAATTTTTTGAGAAGGTGGGCACGATGTTACAAATATTTTAGTCATGTTTCGTATTAAAATCATTTTGATATACTTTACATTCAATGATACAAAAATTTACAGATTGCCATATACAAAGCAATACAGCCCTTTTTAATACCAATACATTTGCTCAAACGTTGTACAAAAAACTCACTAGTCAGATATCTGATCACGGCTGCTACATCATGTAACTCCCTGTTTTGGAGAAGACCATAACTTCCTCCCAATTCAGCTGAGGTTACATAGGGTCAATGAGATTATGTGTATGCAGGATCTCACTTCCTACATTTAAGGAATTTAGGTGGTATTCATTAAAACATTGGTTGGAAGACCATTTTGTACTCACCATTGTAAAGATACCATATGGACCTGATCCTAAATATATTTCTCAACTTATTCACTGTCATTGGTTTGTATGCCTTCTTTCATCTGTTTCTTTTTTTTCCTACAGTTTTCCCCATCTGTTTCTCTTCTCCCTCCTAATGGGTCACAGCCCACCCCCCTCTATACTATAAATCAAAATTGTTAAATTAAAACAAAAGGAGAAATATTTTGAAATCCTTACCCAGGAATAATACATTTGTTAGATTTAACTTATTGTAATGTGTCTACCTTCCTAGCAAGTTTTGATACTTGGAATGTATGGACAACAGTCTGGCACATAATACTCATTTTACAATTTTTTCTCAGTCTCTGCTGTATGTTTCACAAATCATTCTCAATTACATTGTCAATGGTATTTCACTCTCATTTGAAAAAAGAATGAAGAAAAAAAACTTTTCGTTGGGTGGACCTCCATATTTCTGTAGAGAGGGGGAAGAGAGAGCTGCAGGTGTCATCTGTCTCAGAGGAAAGTAATGGATATCAGCTGGGAAACTGTAATCCCTGCAAACATCTGTTTTTCCAAGCAGGCTCAGGCAGGAGGCATCAGGGAGGGGCCTACAGACAAATAGTTCCTTGATCCAGTAAAAATATGCCTGCTTACAAGATTTTTATCTATAAGTGCCAATGTCATTGTCTGTATTGTCATACTGTGCATTTTTGATAGAAAAAAAATTGAGAGCAGATGTTTAGCTATACACGCGGCTGTCTAATAATGATACCTGCAATCAGAACTACTCAATAAAGTTTTCGGTACCCAGTTTTGCAAAAATTACCAATGGGCTTTAATAGTTGAGTCATTCTTGTACAATTAATATTATTATGTTATAGAAACCATGTTTTTAAAACAAAAACTAAAACCAATGAAAAAAAGATATTTAATGTTTACTTTTCCTGAATCTTCATCTCAGGTTGCTGCTGTATTGTTTGGAAACTGCTATTTGAAAAAGTTTTTGAATCCCACACCTGCTCGTCTTTCTATGTTAGTACTGTGTTCTGTAGTGAAATAGGCCCCATAAAAGAGACAGAGCCATTTCCAGGTAACCTCCTTTCTATTATGTCCTACAGTGATGTAGGGGATCAGTGGGGGGAATTACACCACAAGACAGAGAACCAGAAATATAACACATCAAACGCATTGGATTTAGTAGATGCTTCCAGTGATTGTGTCTCTGCAACTCAGAAGCTATTAACAGTATCAACAGCTATCAACAGGGGGTGAGCATTAACTGTCTTCTTTACATGGCTCCTGTTTCAGACTTTTTAGCAATAAAGGTACTTTGAACCCAAAATGTGGGAGCCATAGTAGTTTTACAAAGTACATTGGATGTACAAAAATTGTGACCACCATAAGCCAAAAGAAACAAAAAGCTAATTAACTTCAGTCCAGTCTCTGTTTTTGTATTATTCAACGCGAAAATATGTGAGAAAATGCACCTTACAATTCTCTGATGAATGGAATCTATCATGACAAAAAGATATCCAAAAACTAAATGTTTTAATTTCTTATTTTGATCAGTATACACCGAATTATTTAAATGTATTGCGCAAATACATTTCATGTAGCCCAGGAACAAACATCAAAGATTCCACATTTTGAATTTTTTCCTTGTTTTACTGAATTAAGAATATCCATATATTCATATATTTCAAATAAACAATCAAATATTGTGTGAAATTGAGTAATATTAGACAAAGCTAAAAATACACATATTAATCTCAATTACTCAGAACAAAAATCTGAAATGTTCTCAAATTTTTAAGTTTTCTAAATTATTTTATCTATATTATAACTCATTACTCCAAAAAGTAGCGTGGTCATTACCACATTAATAGATTGTGGCTTGAATTTTGTACTATTTTAAAGTTTGATTACAAGTTTATTACCTTCTGAAGTAAACTTTCTGGGACTAACTAGTAGATAGCTCTACCTCAATGATTGAAAATGTTTTATCCTTTAGTTTTACTATAATGCAGCAATATGTTTTACAAGTGATATGATGAATGTATTTCTTCATCATTTTCTTTCATTCTTGCGAGCAAGAACAATTCTAGACAATGTAAAATGTTCTCTGTGATATGCAGTATCACATTACTGTACTAGGCAAAGCCTCATTTGACCTTTGAATTGAAGGCTGCACTCTGCTCCATATGTTGCATAGAGTGTACATAGTAACTGAATACTACCAACAAACACACTAACACACAATGTTTGCTTGAAAGACTTTAGTGCGGTATTCTGTATTCCAAATGCTTCCATAAGTTTACAGCTAACATGTACTGTATATGTACAGTGTGGTAATTGAAAACTGATTTGTTTTACATTGTTTGAGACTTTTACAAACCTCCAACACACTCAGCATTGCACAGTGCATTTGTCTAACATTTTTTCAATTGGCCTACATGAGGAGATCCTTTGCCTAGGGTTGCTTGAATCCATGATAACATTAAAAAAGATCAGACATCAAAAGTATAAACTTAAAAGTATATAGTATGAGCTCTCTGATACCTTGCAGAGCACCCCAAGAGCTCAAGGCCGTTCACGCATTTTTTTGTGCCAGAATAAACTATGTATGTGATTGGTAATACTGAAGAAATCATTATTTTGCAAAATTTAAATAGGAACTGTCTATGAAGTCTTCAGCCAATAATCCTCATTTACCATTTGATGATGGAATCACGATATACCTAACTGATATTTGCTTTGTTCAAATGTACAAATAGATATAATGCATAAATAATATTGAATTTATGTCTGTTATATGATATGTGTGTCATATGATTCATTGGGACATACTGTAAACTGTTTTTGTATACCCTAACAATTTACTTCTATTATTTGCTACTCTATGATTTGGTAAAATAACCACTTAATATATTATTTATACATTTTGCAATATCTGTTCGGAAAATGCAGACGATATTGATCATGTCAGAAATTCAAAGCTCAAGGTGTACTTTATATATATACCGTGTTTCCCCGAAAATAAGACACTGTCTTATATTTTTTTGGGCTCCCAAAAACACACTAGGTCTTATTTTCAGGGTAGGTCTTATATACCTATAA
>NW_027319397.1:0-4074 GCF_032062135.1 Pyxicephalus adspersus
TTGTAATGAAAATGGAAAGATTTTATATTACATCTGATGAGGGGAAGGAAGAACCAGGGATGGAAAAATGTAAGCAGATTAAACTTTGATATAATTAATAGCAAACAATAATTGTTTAATGCTGAATAAAAACTTCAGCTTCATCCCAATAAAAATTAGTATTATAAGTTTTATAATTTATTATATATAAAATTATTTTATGCCCAAATGAAATCTCACACTATTGTCTTTGTAGTTCTCAAACTCACATGTTAAAGTTTATGAATGGTGACTTATTGGAATATGACAAATTATTTTTGAAATTACATTCACATGGAGAAGCTTTGTCAGCTGTCTATGATACAATAGACTATGCCACAATAGATACATTAAAAATAATTTATTGTATGAAATTCCTTTACTAATAGGCTGTCTGCTGGGCTTCGTCTGGCTACAAGTCAGAGGCCACTGCTTCATCCCATTTTTCAGATGAGACCAGATTACCAACTTCCTAGGATTTTTGGTTACATGAACATCATAGGAGCCTTTAGGAAACATAAATATTCATCCTTTTTTAACTAATTATTGTTCATTCCAAAAAGACAGTTAACCCAAAGGTATTGGTCCACAATAATCAGATCACCAACCATAAAATGTTCATATATATACATTTTTTATTTCATTGTGAACATATGTTAGGATTTTAAAAGAACTGTGTTTTGCATAGGGGTCTATTTTTAAAATCTGACATTCTCTGAACCATTCTCTGGTGTAGAATCTTCCAGGTCCATGTATTTCAATGACAGAGAATGACTCTATATCAATGAATGTTTTGTTGAATATCAGCTTCACTGCTTTATAAGTGGAGCCCATATTTTAATAGGTTCCTATTAACTATTCTCTTACTGATGTGGACACAGCCAATAATAAAAACATAACAGTGGTTTTAACCCATCACCATTCTCTTAAGGTTTTAAAAAAATAATTTTCACCTTTAGGTTCAATTTAACAGTAAAAAGGAGATTTATAAATGCAAACTATAAAATAGGGATGCTGAGCAGACAATTTTAGTACACAGTATTCATATAGCGCCATCATATTACGGTGCGCTGTACAATGTCCATAGTCATGTCACTACCTGTCCCTCAAAGGAGCACACAATCACAATGTCCCTACCTCAGTCATATGTCATTAATGTAGTCTAGGGTCAATTTTGGGGGGAAGCCAATTAACCTAACTGCATGTTTCCACTGGAGTACCCAGAGTAAACCCACGCAAACTCCATGCAGACAGTCTCCTGGCTGAGATTGGAACCTGGGACCCAGCACTGCAAAGGCCAGAGTGGTAACCTCTGAGTCACTGTGCTGCTCAGACATGGGAAGGTGTGTGGCTAACACCTTTGTGGAGAAAAAAATCAACTGCTAGGAATTCAATGTCAATAATTTTGTGCAGACACAATGTTAGATACTGCTAACTGCAAGAGAAGGGTCACTGTGGTGCAGCATACATAGACTCTTGTTGCACAGGCACCCCATGAGCTCACACTTAGTCTGGCAGCTTGATGCATGCTGCCTACCATGAAAATGTTATTTTTATTTTTAAACTTGTACTGGCATATAGAGATAATGTTACAGATAAGGCTTCAGGCTGCTGTGAATGTTGGCACTATTTCAGGCTGACCTTGGCTTTTTAGGCCATATTGCAGATGCGTATTGTAAAAAAAATAAATAAAATATGACATTTTAATGTCCTTCTGGTAACAATTTTACTGCAGAAATGTAATATTACTTCTCGTACAATTCCTCCACACCCAAATCATGAGTGTCTTATAAAACATATAGCCTCCATCACTGGACACATGCAGACAAGTTTATGTACCTGAATATGCACATTTTTGTTGGAGGCAAAGGAAAATCTCTCCATCATTCAAATGCCAGGGAGGTTTGTGAAGGTGTCCCAGTCCCTTGTTAGTGATTTTCTATTCTATTTGAATGTCTGCTAAGCAGAGATATTGTAATGAAAATGGAAAGATTTTATATTACATCTGATGAGGGGAAGGAAGAACCAGGGATGGAAAAATGTAAGCAGATTAAACTTTGATATAATAAATAGCAAACAATTTATGTTTAATGGTGAATAAAAACTTCAGTTTCATCCCAATAAAAGTGAATATTATAATTTTTATAATTTATTATATATAAAATTATTTTATGCCCAAATGAAATCTCACACTATTGTCTTTGTAGTTCTCAAACTCCCATGTTATAGTTTATGAATGGTGACTTATTGGAATATGAGAAATTATTTTTAAAATGACATTCACATGGCGAAGCTATGTCAGCTGTCTATGATACAATAGACTATGCCACAATAGATACAATAAAAATTACTTATTGTATGATAGTCCTTTACTACGGTAATAGGATGTCTGCTGGGCTTCATGTGGCTACAAGTCAGGGGCCACTGCTTCATCCCATTCTTCAGCTAAGACCTGATTACCAACTTCCTAGATTTTGGGTTACATGAACATCATAGGAGCCTGGAGCAATGTTTCCTTTAGGAAACATAAATATTCATCCTTTTTTAATTCATTATTGTTCATTCCGAAAAGACAGTTAACCTAAAGGTATTGGCCCACATTAATCAGATCACCAACCTCCATAAAATGTTCATATATATACATTTTTTATTTGAACATATGTTAGGATTTTAAAAGTACTGTGTTTTGCATGGGGTTCTGTTTATAAAATCTGACATTCTCTGAACCTGGGACCCAGCACTGCAAAGGCCAGAGTGCTAACCTCTGCGTCACTGTGCTGCTCAGACATGGGAAGGTGTGTGGCTAACACCTTTGTGGGGAATAAAATCAACTGCTAGGAATTCAATGTCAATGATATTGTACAGACACAATATTAGATACTGCTAACTGCAAGAGAAGGGTCACTGTGGTGCAGCATACATACACTCTTGTTGAACAGGCACCCCATGAGCTCACACTTAGTCTGGCAGCTTGATGCATGCTGCCTACCATGAAAATTGTATTTTTATTTTTAAACATGTACTGGCATTCAGAGAGAATGTTACAGATAAGGCTTCAGGCTGCTGTGAATGTTGGCACTATTTCAGGCTGACCTTGGCTTTTTGGCCATATTGCAGATGCGTATTGTAAAAATAAATAAATGAAATATGACTTTTTAATGTCCTTCTGGTAACAATTTTACTGCAGAAATGTAATGTTACTTCTCGTACAATTCCTCCAAACCCAAATCATGAGTGTCTTATAAAACATAACGTCTCCATCACTGGACACATGCAGACAAGTTTATGTACCTGAATATGCACATTTTTGTTCGAGGCAAAGGAAAATATCTCCATCATTCAAATGCCAGGGAGGTTTGTGAAGGTGTCCCAGTCCCTTGTTAGTGATTTTCTATTCTATTTGAATGTCTGCTAAGCAGAGATAATCCCAAAGATTTTGGAAGGGGTTAAGGTCTGAATTCTGTGATGGACAATCCATGTGTGACAATGATGTCTCATGCTCCATCAAGCACTCCTTCACAATTTGATCTCGATGAATCCTGGCATTGTGATCTTGGAATATGCCTGTGCCATCAGGGAAGAATTGGTGATATTAGTTTATTATTGATAGATTGGTTTATTGGTGATAAACCAGTCATTATGAAAAATTCGGTAATCAGCTGACCTTTTTTTTTGTTTTTGGGTTGATAACATTGCTTTTTTTTTTGTTTTTGGGTTGATAACATTGCTGATCCTAACCTGACCAACTTAAGCAACCTCAGATCATAACACAGGCTTGGGGAGTTGTTTTTTGCCAGACTGTATAACACAAGTATATATTTGTGTTTGGAATCTATGTATATTTATATTACATCCCCATCTGACCTTTTTTCCCAGAGTTGCTTTCCTTTTTGCAACACGATCTTTGTTGTTTATATTCAGTAGGCAATTAATCTCCCATCTGCTCTTTGGTTTGGACCAGTGTCCACAATATAGTAAGGCATAATGCAGTGTGTTTAAAGCACAGCTCTAAATAAATTACCTCCAGAACAGTTTTCTGAAATTTAATAAACCAGC
>NW_027319398.1:0-4074 GCF_032062135.1 Pyxicephalus adspersus
CTGCATTTGGTCTCTTAAGGATAAAGTTAAATGCTTGGTAGACCCAGTGCAAAATCCTAAATTGGACTTCTCTCCAAGATTCACTGACCATAACTCTCGTGGTAGATGTCCACCCTAATCTTATTAGATCTTATACATTTACACAATCTTGTTTGTTGATGTCTTAGCATCCCTTCCCAACAATTAGCATTAGCATTCCCATGCTTGAACGTCTGCTCTACTTTGGTTCCTAGGTGTGCCCCAGCACAGCGGTCGCCAACCGGTGGTCCACGAGAAAATTTTGGTGGTCCACGGCTCTGGCCGGTGTGCTGGGTCCAGAGACAAAACCCGCCCAATCTGGTGTGTGCGGGTTCTGGCATTATGACGTCACTCTGGGAGAAGTGTCTTCCCCTTTGAGTGACACACTGCTCCGTGAAATTAGTGGTCCGTGACAACCAAAAGGTTGGCCACCACTGCTCTAGCACATCCTGCAGTCTGTTTTACAGTTGGAAATGATGGGAAGACAGCGATTGTTTATATTTTTGTTTCTAACAAGTTAGTGGCAGCAGACACCTTCCATACCTCTATTGTCATCTCTATAGTTGTATATGGTTCTGTATATGTGTGACATAGCATCTAGACATGGCATGGCTGGCAAGTTACTAGCAGGCCCAAACCCTACCAATATTGCCTATGTAGGAGAGGTTACCATCCATATATTAGGTCTAGAAGTGTAATTTGCATGGGCAGGTCTGATCCTTTGGTGACTACTTCCCCAGAGTGATTTATGTCACCTACTGGGGAGGGCAGAACCACTATGCTTGGACAACCAATAGACACACACAAGTTAAAAAAAAATACAACATATATGAAAAATCAAAAGTGCAAAACAATGCAAAAGTGGAGTCTAGACACCAACATTGCAAAGGGTTAATTATAAATAAGTGGCGAATATGCCTTGGACTAGGTCCAGAGGGCATCTATTTTCTGGAGCATCATGTGCAGTTTCCTCTCTTGCATTTATCCATCAACCACCTTGAATGGCAAGTATGAATATCTAAAGCTGTCCCAAGATGCTCTTCCCCCAGATGTCTCTGCAGAAATTCAGCCATAAACCTTATGGCTGAAGGCGCTTTCTGGTATATACACTAATTACCCTTCTTAAACAAAAATGCAGAACCCTATCCCCAATGTAGCTCCATCGTTACGTTACCGTTCCTTTCATTCTGTTAATAAATTTACCCTGACATTAATTTTGCTTACTTGTGATTCAAAATAAATTAGTAAATCAATGTCCAATGAGATCTATTTGTGAAACTCCCAGTTCTGATTGCTAATATCTATTTAAATATAGAGAATCTAAAGCATTTACTGTGTGGTTTAGTTTAACAACTAATGTCTATAGTGGCCCTGCATTGGTCTAGATGAGTCATTTTAATGTGTAATCATATTGGATTATAAACTCATTGTACAGTAATGTGGTTTTTATTACAATGTGCCACATCTACAATTCCAGGCTTATTCAATATTACTGTAAGTGCAAAGGGCAACCATTATTTTTTAAAAAGGGAAGGAAGAAGCAGAATCAACTAATGTATATGTGTATTTCACTAAGTTGTTACAGTAAGGTGACTGTCTTTATTAGTAAGCTTTGCATCTTGTTGTTTTCCTGAAATGTAAATTTTAGTTTCCTACTATACTACTATACTATATACTATACTTACTTAAATAGGGAGTAAGGTCTGAAGCAAACATTGGGCTTTGTTAATAAAACAGGGAATATTTTTACCTTAAAAATTCCCTTGTAGGAACTTTCCAGGTCCATGTGTTTCAATGGCAGCAGTTGATTCCCACTGGAAAATGTTTGAGGGAATGTCAGTTTTCCTGTTTTATAAATAGAACCCATTGAGTTAAAAAAAATTGCAGTTGATCTAGAAGAAAACAATAGACTATGTTAAAAGAGATTAAAAAAAAAAAAACATTGGAAAATATTTAGAATAATTCTATAGTATTATTTCCTAAAAGATTTAGTACATGTCCTTCTTAATATAAATGGGACTTTAAAAGCGCAATAAAAAGTCACAGTCCTTTCTTTAAAATATTTTTTTTAATATCCTAAAAAATATAGAACAATATTTGTTCTTAAAAACTTCAGGCTTGTGGTTATTTGACGTTCTGTAACAAACTTGACCTGAACATCAGTCATTCGGCCTGAAATGAATATAATATAAATACTTATTTCAGCCACACATCACCAATCTATAGTAAACCTGTAATTGACAAGTATAGAATAGTTCAGCTATAGCTGTCATAGCTGGCTGACCTGAATCACCGAGCCTTAAAGGTTTTTTTTGTTTTTTTTTTTACAAGAAGAAAAGTTAAAATGAAACCAATAATGACATTATATCTACCATTTTTTCTCAAATCCACTCAATCCCCCCCCCCCGTTTATTTTCTCTTTTCATAACTTAGGCTTTAGTACTTTCTCATAGCTAGCAAGCCCCAAACCCGTTTTGTTATTTGGTGCCCAATAGTATTGCATAATGAGCTGTAGGTAATGCTTTATATAGGAACAATGTTAAATATCTCTCACTTATATTCGGTAGAAAAATGTATAGTTGCATGTTGCTAACTCGGAAGCTCAGAAGCTGCAGATTAGAATTGCTTGCTATTATTACTATTACCATATCTCCGATGGTTGCATGTTTAACCCCCAAAACACAAATTTTCATTACACACGAAGCCTCATTTGCAATGAAGTAGCACAAACCACCAGTAAGGTTAGCTTGTAAATTGGCTTTGAGTCATTAGGAAACAAAGATTTTATCTCAAACTGTTTAAATATATAACATTTACCATTAAGAGAAACGCATCAGAAGAGATGTAAAGTCAGTCCAGTTAAAGCTGCAATGAACAAGGTACAATTAAATATATTGAATATCAAAACTAGTGGTTTTGTGATGTATGTGGTTTGTATTTTTGGATTATTTATAAAAAGGTTATAAATCAAAAGTCCCAAAACTGAACCTTTGCCTTTACTGCAGTTACTTATTTTGCACTTTAACAATTTGCAGCAACTTATTTTTCACAAATAAATAAAATAACAGTAAAACACAATAAATCTTGCATAAGACAGTAACAGTAATATAGCTGACAATACCTAAAGACAGTTAACAATACCTAGGTACAAGACCTATTAAGCTGACATAATCTAAAAGATAAAAAAAACATAAAGAACCAATCTAAATCATCCTAACTATATTTTTAGAATCTTAACCAATATTATGGATATTCAAAAGAAATGATAGCTGGTTCTACTAATTACCAAGCAGCTGGGGTGCTGAATTCATCACTTGGGGCCATCATCATTTGCTTAGCAATAAGTGCCATTGGATAAACTTTTTTGGACTGTAATAGTCTTTAATACTAATGAGGACTTTTGTTTTTACTTATTTTAAGATATTTTAGTATTGAATCATATTCACTTGTTTATAAAATCTATCATGCTTAGACAGAAACGTCTATAGCAAAAAATAATTTAATACCTTGAAAATCTGTATATATGCATATGCTCTGGACATTATTAACCAATAAAAATTTAGAAAAAAACATTACAAAATCAAGATTACTGGTATTCTGGTTACAGTTTTTTTCACTAAAGATAAAAGATAAAATCTTTGCTCAATTTGTCCACATAAATACCTTATAACTGGTATTATTATTATTATTATTATTATTAATAATAATAATAATAATAATAATATTAAAAATAAAAACAATAAACAGGATTTATATAGCGCTAACATATTACACAGCGCTGTACAATAAATAGGGGTTGCAAATGACAGACAGATACAGACAGTGACACAGGAGGAGGAGAGGACCCTGCCCCAAAGAGCTTACAAACTAGGAGACTCTTGCATTGAACTGTACTTTCTTCATTCCTTCATGGCTACAATTCATGTTCCCTTTTGAATTCTTGCTTTTGTTGCCACTGTTGCACTGTAGGGACCATGCGGACTACCATTGCACATGGTAATACACTATATCCTGACATCAGCATCAAAGATAACACACAAGGGCCTGAAACACTCA
>NW_027319399.1:0-4074 GCF_032062135.1 Pyxicephalus adspersus
TAATTCTCACCCCTTCCCAGACCT
Source organism: Pyxicephalus adspersus (assembly GCF_032062135.1). NCBI lineage: Eukaryota > Metazoa > Chordata > Amphibia > Anura > Pyxicephalidae > Pyxicephalus > Pyxicephalus adspersus. Next base: position 25 of record NW_027319399.1, read on the forward strand.
GGTCAATGGCAGAGAGATATCTGTAACCTTGACCACAACCTCCTCTCAAACTGCCTTATGTACCTAAACCCCACTATTTCTAAAATACCATATCCAGTTAAAGCTGCTGCTTCAACCACACTCTTTCTTTGGCTCTAGATAAAGTTGCCCCTGTCACCTTCCACTTCCCCTGTCCTGCTAACCCCCTGACCTTGGCACAACAATCACACCAAACATCTAGTAGAGAAGATCTGGCCTCTGACTTGTAGCTGACTTCTGGATACAAAGCACGACAAAAACACCTCAATACCGCACTCACTGTACCCAAGCAAAATTATTTCTCTGCTGTCATATCTTCCACTTCCCCTGTCCTGCTAACCCCCTGACCTTGGCACAACAATCACACCAAATGAATGAAGGAAGTGTTTCATCAAACCAGCAGTTCTCCCAAGAAGAGCTTAATGATTTAATATGTGACCTAAGTCTGTCAGAACAAGCTTCTGAACTTTTAGCATCCAGGCTAAAAGAAAAGAACTGTCTGAGACCGGAAGGTAAAATAATAGTTTATAGGACAAGAGAGGTGACACTCCTACCACATTTCAGTGAAGATGGAGACTTCGTGTACTGTTGTAACATCCCTGGACTACTAGCCCATATGGGAGTACCAAAATATGGAGCAGAAGACTGGCGGCTTTTCATAGATAGTTCCACTCCAATTGGTCACTCAACAAAACCTAAAGAAGTGATATGAAAATATCCAAATGGTCTTTCAAAAGCTTTGCTATCATGAACACCAATGGTCCATATGTGTTGATTTAAAAAGGGTGAACTTCCTACTTGGATAGCAAAGTGGATACACAAAGTACCCATGTTTCATCTGCTTGTGGGATAGTAGCGCAAAGCAGGATCATTGGAAAAAAGTGACATGGCCTCCAGGGGAAAAAAGGTGCATCAATAATGAGTACAAAACTTGCTTCTAAACTTTAAAAATTTGGGTGCTACTATGAGCATAAAGGTAGACTATCTCCATAGCCATTTGCAAAACTTTCCAGAAAACCTTGGCGATTTCAGTGAGGAACAAGGGGAGAGGTTCCATCAAGATATAAAGTTGATGGAAGAAAGGTATCAGGGTAGATGGAATAGACACATGATGGCAGACTACTGCTGGAGCCTTCAACGGTATTGTCCTGATCATCAGCATAAAATTAAATCATACAAACGGAGATTTTCTATGACTTCTTTTGATTAGTTCTGTAAATATACCAAACATATAGTATATATTGACATTAGGTATTTCAAAAATTTAGGTTTAAATACATAGGCATATCTAGTTTAATTTTTGCAATTTTTATGTTTCATTAGTTTTCTTTTAAGTTAATATGGATCTTATCCCACTTAGCTTTCTGACCTGGTAGAAAAACAACCCCTAGACGCTCTTTTCGCTCCTCCAATGACCTACTAGTGACTTCCACTCATAACTTGACCACAACTTGTGAGCTTTTGCTTGTTCACCTGCTTTTTTAGAAATGACCAAAGGTTCACAATGGGATTAGGACCTGGAGTTTCCTGGCCCCAGGTTTCAAAATTTAAATGTTATGATCTCTGGGCCACTTCTTTATCACTTTTCGCCCTGTGACACGCCCTACTCCATCTTGCCGGAAATACACAGATCATTACAAAATCATTACACCTGAATTGTTGGGAGAAGTTGCTCTTGGAGAATGTTTGATACCATTTTTAATCCTTCCAGTGTTTTTGGGCTGATTTGTGAGCCAATTTCCTTGGATGAGAAGCAACCATACGCATGGACTGTCCCATTCTACTGTTCAATCTTTGTGCTGCAAAATTTCAGTCTGTGTTTAAAGCTGTGTTCTAGAAAATAGTGGCTTCTTAGCTGGCGTTCTTAACCCAAGGTCCAAAAGTCTTTGCACACACACCCACATTAATGACTTGCTAAATAGTTCCTTCAGGTGCAATGTTATTCACAACATTTATTTTGCATATGCACAATAATTATTGCATTTGACTACACAAGCTTCTAAAGCTAACAATTGCTAACTCAAGAAGATATTCAGGCACATCTGCCCATATTTAAAGCAATCTGCCCTTATAATTCAATTAGGATTTAGCTCTACTTGTTCACACCTCCACCTGTGCTAATATGACTATAATACAATAAAGTTAGCTGATCCATTTTTGCCAGGGCCAAAATACAGCAAAATGATTCTTTTGGGATCAAGATAAAAAAAGCAAACTTTTTACAGTAACAAAGTCCTTTGCGATTAATTATTATGCATGTGATCACTCACAATAATCTAAAAGCAATGTGAATTGCCACCACAAAAACTGAAGCGTAGTTTGCAACGTTTGTCAATTCTGTAAGTAGAATATAATTATTATGGGCACCAGCAATTTATGATGCCTGGGGAGCTTGACTGTGGTAGCCTGTGCACAACTTTCTGTTTGGCACTATCTCTTTACTTCCTCTTTTGTTAAATTTTATTTTGTAGCACATCATGAAAATAAAAAATAAATAAAGTCTGTCTAACACAAACATGAACAATAACTTTACTGAAATCTCTAATGTGATCTAATGTTCACCTTAAGCTATAATAAAAGAGAAATACATTATATAAAATACATAGGGCTTAACTGACAAATATATTTTTTTATATTTTACAAAATGAATATGCAATATCCAGCACTTAGATAAGTGAAGAAAGAATACAAACTAATAGGAGAGCTAAACAAACAGCAAGATTGAGATGAGCAAAAAAGAATAGCATGACCTAATTAAAAATTGGACTGTCATATTAAAAGTTAGGTAGTTGTAAACTTTCATATTTGAAGCCCTCTATGAGACTTTTTATATTTATCCGAATCTGACGTAGTCAAGAGGTTAAATATAATCTACATACTATTTGTATTTGAATATATTTTTTATTACATATAGCCTGCATCTTTTTTATCCATCCAAAAGTGATCTTTAATATTTTTTTTACTGTTCCATCTAACAGAACTCATGCAGGGAGGCTATTGCAAGAGTTTCATGTTACCTTCTTTCTGTAAAAAAAAAAAACTTTTTAGAAATGCCTAGGTAGCAGTTTTAAAACTTTTAGGGCTTTTTGCATTAGGAGGATCCTGGTTGATTTTTCCACTTGCTCTCTCACTGTCTGCTAAGTGCTATGCACTGCTTTGCTGTTTCTTGCTAAGCACACTATAGTCACCTAGTCTCAATATACTAAATCTCACACCTGTATAGACAACATATGTAGCCTTTTAGGATATGTGATGTGGATATCCCAGCAATATAGGAATATGTCCAAATAAGACATAGGAAAGTGGCGCGATGAGGACATCAATAGGAAAATGGACTAGTAAGTATTTCTTCTTTTAATTTTTTTACGGTATTTTTTCTTACTGATAAATATTTGGATCAGTAGGTTTTAGTTTTTGATCAACAGGTGGAAGATCAATGTAAGTTTTGATATTAAATCTAATAAAAATATGTGTACAAAACCTGGACCATATTTATAGTATGTAAAACATTTTTCCAGTAGGGTGGACGGGGATGGTGGTGGTAAATTTTAAAGCCTTGCAAGACTGGAGAAGATATACTTTAATCAGTATATCCTGGGTAATCTATCAAACCTGAAATGGATTTCTTTAAAAAATATTCATCTGCCTGGGTGCAGACGAATGGTGTATTTTCTATATTCTACCAGCAGCAGTTGACATTTAAGAAAAGCTCTTATTACTTTAAGAAAATGTTCATGCCTAAAGTAAATGTGGTTGCAGAAAGATATAAATTCTGCTAGCATGCACAGCATAATGGAGAAATCACAGTATAATATATTGTTGCTTTATAGTTAGTTGTTACCTGTGAGTTTGTTGCTTTAACAGATGATATGAGAGTACAAAGTAGAAAAAAATAACCTTAGCCTAGATTAGAAAATACTGCTTTTGGAACATGACTTAACTGTTGCAAAAGCTTTTGCAATTTCAAGCCAATGTAATGTAAAACCGTTGTGACCGAGGCAAAAAACCTACGTCAGTGGACTACTGGCACTA